>NC_070592.1:20174750-20474750 GCF_027409825.1 Scomber japonicus | reverse complement strand
TAATTAGATATACAGCCTTTTCAAGGTTAATAATTGAAATTCAAAACAATTTAGTGAGAAGCTTAATGGCATGTTTTAACACATGTAAAAAATACTTGGCTTGGAATAATAATTTGTATTTCCAGATTTTTCCACATAAAGTCCAATTTACCTCATTAGAAATTCTTAAAATTACATCTAATCCTTCTTCCATATTGAAAAATTCACAATTATGAATATGCACTTATTATTCATTTCAAACATATAACTGCTGGACACCAAATGTCTCCCACTTCAATGAAAAGACCATTCTCGTGAGTTAATTGTACTCTAGACCACAAATGGTTTTCAAACTAGTTGAGGGCACAAATCATGCTTGTAGATACATGTGTTGGACTCAGATTTAAAGTGAGAACTGAGAAACTCAAACATCAAAGTGAAGTAACAATAAGCGAAGCACATATTGCTTGTGTGAAGAGGTGCTATAATGATGCTAAACAGCATTTTGGTTTTAATGTTGTATGATCCCAAGTATGCTGCAATTGTCATTCAGTCTGTAGTTTGAAGCCAAAAAAATATTTTATGCTTGTTCAAAAGGACACAGAGACAGACAGACAGACAGACAGACAGACAGACACACAGACACACACACACACACACACACACACACACACACACACACACACATTAAGTGAGCAGTCTGGAATCATTATAACTTCTGCAGTACTATAATTTAAATATATTTGGGATCAAGAGCATTAGGCCTCAAAAGATAAATGCAAAACTCAGATCAACTTATAGCAAAAATTCAATGTTTGCAGTGTGAGTTTTATTCCTGTGGTTGTGGCTATTATTTGTATCATGCTAAAATGTTGCCCACCATTTTCATTGCTAAAATCTGTGGGTGAAGCAACATTACAAAAGTCCAAGAGGGTGAGGAACACAAGGGGTGAGAAACTCAAGCAAGTTGTAAACAACCCCACAAATGTGTTTATGTGTGGCATTTTTTATTAGCTTACAGTTCTACCTCGAAAAAATGGTTTAGATAATATGTGTAAATACTGGGATAGCATGGTTAATTGGTTAATTGTACTTCATCTTAAACAACTGCTGAGTTTAGTCTTGTTTCCTGGGATGTAGCTCCACTGTATGCTATCCATCAAATCATTTGGAGGAGAGAATATGGTGATTACACTTCAGAGGTTAGAATGGCCTCCTTAATAGTTGTTGCAATGTGTGACTCAGAGTCTTAAATGACTAATGTGTAGGATTTAGTGGCATCTAGTGGTAAGGTTGCAGATTGCAACAAAATGAATACTGCATATGTTTGGAAAAACTTAACAGCAAAATATTTTCATATTGCCACAGTCTCTTAACTGATCTCAACAGAGATATGTTATTACTTATTACACTCAGAAAATTCCTATATGTGGGACATTTAACATAAAAATAATAGGTACCATTAGAAAATATGGACCTATGGTATGTTTTTTTATATGACTACTACACAAATGCTCTTTGATAGTTGACTTGACAGGATTTTAATACTACACTTAATACAATTGCATATAAAGAAACTGACATGTATATGATTAATTAAAAGCAATTAAGCAGTATAATAAAAGCTGGTATAAATGTGTTTCCACACACTTGTATTCATGTGGGCCTCTGTGACTGAAAGCTACATGCTACAATTCAAGAATTTATTATTTAAGGAGTGTTGTAATGTAGAGACAAAACCACCAAGTGGCAGTAAAAGCATTGTATTAACTTGAGCAACAGGCTGTATTAGTTCCACTCCTCCAAATCCAAATCCAAATCCTGTTTCTGCCACACATTTTGCAATCCCATTTTTTAGAAAGCATAACTTTTGATTGTGTAAAATTCGTCTGGCAAATCGTGTTTGATGTTTCTGTGAGTGATTTAAATTACACATTTTAACCATGAATTTGCTCTCAATATAACTTCAAGAGAAGAGTCAAACATAGTTTTATGGTACTGAAATGAAAATGAGTACCCCATTTGCTTTGCAAGTTGCTTTGAAAAGGGGGCCTCTAATAATACAAGGCACATTCCACATGATCCAGAACTCGAATTTGTAGTTGGAGTCAAATTTGATAATGACAGCAATGACAGCATGAACATTTTCTCAGGATCATTATTGCAACCTCCCTTTACCAGCTCCCCTGTCTGAGCTTTTATTTCTTCTATTTTTATTTCCTTCACACCCTCTGTCCCACAACTGAAGAATATGTGATAAACAGTGGGGTAACAGCATCCAGATGGCAGGAGGAACAACTGGCCCAAAGGAGCTCAGCAAACAGTGGGCAATCAGGCCTCCATTAGGCCTCATCTGAGGACCTGCCAAATGCTGCTGGACCCACAGGATAGGGAGACACATATTCCAGTAAGCCCTTTAATGACATCTTGGACTGGGACACTGGAGACTTGTTTTGTTTGTGGGAAGTTGTTTTTTGTGTATGTCTGTGTAGTTTTGGAGTTATTGTGCATATATGATGAGATGACACACTACACCAACATGCATTACTCACCAATGTAATGTCCCTTGCCCTCTCGGAAAGGGGGTCCAATAGGCCCTTTCATCATGGGCTGCATGTACTTCATGTGGGGTACGGGGGGATAGCCTCCAGCAAGAGCACGCCCCCCCAGCATCAGTAGCATACAGGCAACAGACAACAGCATGGTCACCAGCATCCCAGGCTTCAGACGTCACACACAAAGAACTGGAGGCATAAACAGAAGAGGGACATTGGTTTAGAAGAAGACATCAGGGGATATGTGTTAATGTGGTTCCAATGGACTGGGAACTGTGTTCACCAACCTGTGAAATGATTGGCAATCACCAGCATAAGAGTATAACAGGATAAAGCAGGCTGCATCTACACTTACAGTGATAATAAGTTATGAAACCATAATAGTGTAATACTAAACATCATACAATACAATACATTTGTGGAAAAACACTTGAAATGTTTCTAAAACTTGAAGGTTGCGTGGCATGGAAAATATGCATTTACTGTTTATTGGCTGAAAAGGCTGAATTACCGCCATTGATGCACTGACATTAAATCTCTTCTTCTGTAAAGGAGATTTGGCTTTACATTGTTTCTATCTCCGCTACAAGCCAGCCACAGACAATATGGCCAAAGGAAACCAACAAAGCCAAGGAAGCTTGTTTCTTGCATGAAAGCATGGAAGATATTCATTCTCAAATATAAATAGACAAAAAGCTGGCTGACATCTATTAAACCATACGTTATATTGCTTTACTATGTCCACATTCTCCAGCACTGTTGAGGGATAAGCAGAACGGTCCCTTAAGTTTAATATGTGCAAACAAGTATATAACAAATTTATGTCCCTGCCGTCAGCTGCTACACAGGTACTTTATGTGGTAAGTACTTGGCTGGGTTAGTGTTTGGCCTAGATGGCCCTCAGAAACTGTGACAGGCAGATCTGTTGACTTTAATTTACTTCAGGAAGAAGTGACCACATCGTCCTCTGCCAAATATTTTCACAACCGTGGTCAGGTGTGAAAAGGAAACCACCAGAGGATAGTTAGTGTGTTTGTGTATCATGAGTGTGCATTTGTGGGTGTCCAGGACTGGCTTGAACTAGGGAAATGGTGTGTGAAAATGGCATCAATTTCCACTCTCCACCTTCGCTGAGTTCTTTTCGTCAGCTCTCTTTGGACTGATGACTGTCTGAGGTTATTTTGTGATACTATGTAGTCTCAACCTGCTACCTTTTTAAAGGCCAACAATGTCACGCTTATATTGAGCTTGAAATTGTGTAAGGCAGAGAGAGAACGCCCCATAGCTGTGAAAAACTGTATCCTGTGAGTTCCCTCTAGAACAACTGATTTAACTGACATGCAGTATTTTCATACACTTATAGAATTGTATAGGGAATAGGAGGTGTTAAACAAAAAAGACTAACAAATGAAATAGACTTGAACATGCTACAGTGGATCTCAAGCTTCAAATATAAATCATAGATCACACATGATATGAATATTCGCATTCCAAACTTGCTTTTCTCTTCACAGATTGATTCAGTGCAGATTTAAGCAGGAAGACGAGCAGCTTATTACGAAGCACAGGAGTTACATGAACATGGCTTGACATTTTCTAATTTGAAAATGATCTGACATTTTTTCTAATTTGAAAATGACTCCAAATTACACACTGCAGTTAATTGGAAGCAGGGGTCGGATGTAAACTGGAAGTTCACAGCAGACCTCAACTCACAAGCACTTAGAAAAAGGTGTGTTCATTGCCACCATGTGTGCTGAGATCAGGTCTGTTTTACAGCTTTGTTCTTGCCCTCGTCTGCGATTGTTTAGCAGCCACATAGCAGGGCAGTCAAATTCTTGTTTTACAGCCATTTACAAAAGAACAAAAGAAATTTTTTTTGTTTTGCCAGTCATAAGTGTGTGTGTCTGCTGTGTCTGTGAATGCTTGTTTGTGTTGCTATGTGTTATAGAATAGACACGAGTCAAAGATCACTTCTTAATTGTTCATGCTACACTGGAACCAAAGCTTAATCATGAAAAATGAAGAAAAACAAAGATGTTAAGAGAAGCAAACAGGAGAAACAGAAAATGCAGTGTTGTTAGAGCAGTGTTTGGTGGTTGGCCGACTTGCTGGCTGGCTGGCAGGGAAGCTCGTCTGGTATGGGGGTCTGTGGTTTTGGTGCAGATGCAATTTAACAGTCGGTTCTGGATGCCCACCATTCTTTTAAGAACCAGTGCGGCACACACTCAAAACACAGAAGCTGCACATGAACAGGGATCAGACACAGACAGGCTGCTCACAGACCTCCACAATCTGTTTATCAAATGTCTCAGTTGAAAAGCTCTGCAGACATTATTAAAGAAAAAAAAATCTCACGCAATCCTCTCTGGATGGCCACCGCGAGACCACTGCTGAACTGAGACTCATACATGCTGCTGCACAGGAGAACACCCACGTAAAAAGCACACACACTCTCGGTATGCATGAGAACACAATGCAGCTCTGGTAAGTGGTTACGCAGGGTGTCTCGAAAAATACTCAAACTTGTTAATTTCCCACCATTTTCGCATAAAATCAGTCCATTCAAAACAAACCATAACAAAACCCCGGGTCTGGGAGGAGAGAGGAGCTAATGGTGAATCAAAGCCTCCCACAGTCATTAAACATGAGCAGCATCCAAAGTTACAGCGAAAAAGCCTCGTCTGGCAGGCCGAGTGACACTTTATATAAAACAGATTGAACAGAGAGAAAAAAAAATCACCACACACGTTACATCAACAGATCCAAAAATACACAAAGCAAGAAAAAGCAGAACATAACCAAATTTTTTCAGCTTTAATGAGGAAATAAGGGAGAGTGTGATCTTTAGGTCACTGCCAACTCCACCATCATTCTGCTGTTTCTGCTTCCAGACAGCTGTCTCATTGCTGAGTCCTATGACATCAAACACACAAGATGCATGTTGGCAAATACACTTAATGGACATAGAGAGACATCTTTCCCACATGGAGTACACCTTACAGATCTGTCTCCAAACCACCTGGTAATCTGAGTCACAGAAAACAAACCAAACCTCAAGCTTTCAGTATATTTCGAACATGTGTTGGATGCCATTTTAACAGAGCTGAAACACTAATCTATGAAGGCTTTGCCGCCAAAGCAGACTCTAGACCTTCCAAACCAAAACTCAGCAGCATCTCAAGTGGCCTACTCAGACAGGCAGAAGAGACACAGACACCATGGCGGAGCGCAGGCCAAGGACTCACTTCCTTAACTGCTCTGTCTGCCCGCTAATGAAATCAACAGCACCGGGGAGGTGAGGTTGAAGGTGCTCTGCCTCCACTTCCCTTAAGCGATACATCCAGACTGCCAGGCATTTCCTAAACCACGTGCCACAGAGAGATTATAGGTACACCAAATGTGAGGGTTCGGTGTTATGGAGGGAAAAGCGGGCGGTTGTTTTTGCGGTGAACATCTGAGTGGCTCCTTGAGTGGAGGAATCATCACCTGAGCATTGTGTACAATGTAATGCCAGCTTGGGCCACCAAATGGCTCAACAACAACCAAACTCTACAATCATAGTTTGGTTCCAACCACATGTCTTGCAGAGAACTCGCACTTAAAACTTGACCGCATATTTTAGCTGATTCATCCAATTCTGACAAACCTTAGCCACAACCACAACCATCACCATTCCCGAAAGTAACCATCAACCCACACGGGTGGTCAGCTGTTATTCAACCACAACCATCCTCTTTCACCGAACTCTCATCTTGTAAATTCAGCTAACAAATGTTGGAAACCTTTTACAGCAAGAATGTGTTTCCAGCTAAACTGAGGAAGACAGGCACAGTTAAAATAAATTAAATTTATACATCTGCGGTTTATTATTCAAACTGTAGTCTAGACACGTAGTATTAACGGATTTTACAGATTTGTGGGCAAAACAGCACCTGCAAACCTTAAGCAAACTCTTAAAACACAAACAAGCAGGCAAAAACTCAACCAAGGTGCCACTATCAAACAACAGAAAGCTCCATTGACCATTGATCTGTGTGTACGCCTTGCTCTATACATATATGAAAGTGTGAGGGAAAAACAGAGGAGGGAGAAAATGAGCACAGCAGTTATACAACATGTAGGCAACCAGAGCCACACTGCTTTTATTGAATCTGAGGGTGTGTATGTGTGTGTGTATATATATGTGTGAGGGGTAGAGGAAATTGAGCATTGAGCAGGTTTTATTTAGAGAATCACTTTCTTTTGAATGAAGTAATCCCTCCAGTGGCACTTGGGCCATTACGCCTTTCCGGTGTCAGCTCACTGCGTAATATTTGAGTAGTGGTCACAGGTTTTGATGGCTTTGAAAGGACTCTGTATTACTCAACACTATGTAAATAAGCACTGAGGAAACAGTGTGGCTGTTCACGTAATGTGTCCGTGTATGTATAAAAGTGGCCACTGAGCTAATGCATATATGATGAGGCATTAACGTCTGCTATTTCAGTCGCCACCAGCTGGAAAGTGGATTGAAGATTTTTGTTTAGTTGCTTTTCAGGAAAGAACTGGCCCTTCTGTGCAGCTTTAATAGAAACCCTTGTGTTCTCCTACATCACTATAGGTAATGTAAATAATTATTTTAAATGTCGAGACATGATGTGTCATGTTTTCACTTCTGCTACGATATGCTGATGCACACATGCATGTGACATATCAAATGCATAATCACCCATGCTGTATGTGTACACCCTTGACACATATGTTAGGGTATTTATGGCCTGAGGTCGTTTAGTTCCAACTGAGGAAAATTGATATCTTGCAACTAGTGTTGGAACTAGCAATTATTTTTCATTATTGCTTAATAAAAATTATGTAATGTAATGGAAATGCCCAGCACAAGTTGACATTAAGCTAATCATCAAATAAAATAAAGTAAAACAGTAAATCCTCACACTTTACTGTAACAAGGAAATACTTGTTGATTAATTGAATAATCAGTTTCAGATGTAGCTTCAAACATATAAACAACAAATAGTGATATTTTAATTAAAAGGCTCTTTCTTTCTCAACATGACAATGCTCCTGTACACAAGAAAGTTCCACAAAGAAAGGGTTTTGGTATAGAGAAGTTTGAGTGGTCTGCATAAAGCACTAAACTCAACCCTATCCAACACCTTTAGGATGAACTGGAAAGCTGACAGTGTGCCTTGTGAGTGCTCAATGATTAATCTAAAGCTCTTGTATCTGAGATGCAGTATATATTGAGGGATGGGCCTGTGCATGTCAACACAGTAAGCGTGTGAAAATTGTTAAAATGAGAGAGAGAAAAAATGTGTTAGGGCAATGTCTCCTCATCAAGCAGAGCTTGTCAGGTAGCCACTGAAAACACAGACTTCATCCATCTTTGTCTCTCCCCTCTCTGGGTAGTTATGATGATGATATATACAGTATCTGCACTGCACATGACTCCTCAACTTTAGACATGCAGTGCTTCCCTGCTCTAACACAGGTGCATGCGCATTCAACCCTCATTTTTATCTTGCCATCTGTCTTTCTCGTGTTCCTCTGCTGAAACTGGGGTATTCCCTTACAATAGCATAACTGATTGTTTGCTCTTGGTTTTCAAATGTATCCCTGTCCTAACGTTTATGTGATAAACGAAAATAGAAGATGACATGAAGTGAAAAAGGCACTGCAGAGAAGACAGGATTGGGGCCTCACTTTGCTTCAGGAGAGGAAAAAATAGCAAATAAAACAGAGTAGATGAAGGTAAAGAAAAAAAGTCTCATCCATTCAGAAAATAGTACCTGCGGAGCAGGGGCTGTGTTTTCCTAACATCCCTGGAGAAGAGGGCTGAGAGACAGTCAGAGAAGGGTGAGTTTATGTTGACAGAGTGGTTAAAGAGGGAATGAGTTCAACTGAAAGGAAATGGAAGGTGTAGGTGGAGGTGAGCGTGAGGAGTGAGACAGATTATAAGGGTGTGAAGAAAACATGATGAGGGGAAAGGAGTGATGAGGTCAGATAGAGGGTTTTGATTTCTTAATGACTTAATTTAGAGGTTTAATACCCCTGGGCACTCATCTAAGTGCAAAAGCAGACGTGCAAATCATAAAATGAGGGGTGATAGACTGTGCATATGAAAGTACATGTGTGTCTACTCAGGGACAAAGGTTGAACAGTCAAATAGAGGCTAATTAGTTGTGGAATTATTAACTTGTAGAACCTCACACATGTCAAATTTCAGGTGACTCTCGCTTGCGCTTCAGCCCCAATCAGGAATAGTTCAGGCCAGTGAAAGGGCATGAATTACAATATATTAGCCAGAATGGCCCCCTACTGGTTTGCCTATTTATGCTCTATCACCTCATCGTTCTGTGAAGCATTCATGATTAGGATAAAGGCCATGGAGACAGATCGAAAGTCTGCAAAACAGTCAAACTAACCCCTGACCTGCCAAGAAACCAGTTACAGCATAGGAGAGCTGAGAACGTGAGAAAGTGAGAGTCTTCAGGCAGACAGATGGAGCTATACCTTTCCGCCTGACCCACCGGTGCACCTAACCTCAATATGAGCATCTGATTAGGTAATCAAGTTAAAAAAAAGTTTTAAAAAGTATAAAAGAATAATCTCATAAAGGACAATCTGCTTCCACCAGTGCAATAAATGTTCTACTTTTCAACACAGCAGGACAGGTCACTGAAAGCGCATTTCCCCACTCTCAAAAGACAGTACTGGCTTTGTATCATTTACTCATTATGTGAAAAAGAAGAAATGAATACTAAGATTCTGAATCAAATAGAGATTTACGGATTGGCACATATAACCGTGGAGGGGACTGAGAGTTAGAGGGCACAGAGTAGCATGACCTCACCTCAGAAGGAAAACTTTGAGGACACCCAGTAATATAATCCCCTGTAAATCAGAATGATCACTCTGTCTGTCCCAGCCTCATAGGTCTCCACTGGCAAACTCAGCTCCTTTCTCTCCCTCTCCGATTCTCCTTATTCTCTCCTCCTTAAGTCTCCCGCTCTCTGCGCCTCTCATTGCTGGTGTGAATACTTTTATTGTGTGCTGCCAAGTACTAACCAACCGAAGCGTTTTTTCCCCCAGCAAGTCCATTACTTACATATACTTAATTCTCTGTTGTTTTTATTTCAACATAACAGCAAAGATCTGGACAGAAGAACAGAAAAGTGCAAAGTAGAGAAACAAGAATGGAGCAGGGACAAGGGTAACTAAAAAAAAGTACGCTTCACCATGCTCCTGTAGCTTTCATTTCTAGCACAGAACATATTCAGTTTACAAAGGTAACAATGGCTAATTTGACTCCACTCAGAATACACAAAAACAATGAGTCTTTGATTAATTAACCAAAAACAGCTTCTCATTTCCAGCCAACATTCATGGATTTTGTCACTGGCAGATTTTATCAGCTGGAGCTAGCTAGCATAATGTCACGTTAAAGCTTCAGCTGACTTGTAGTAAAATGAAAACTCTGTCATAGTGTCTTAAATATGCACATACATGAGCTGAAAGACGGAGGCTAAAGCGAGCAGGACCTAGACAAAAAGTTCTATAAGCAGCATTGTTCATATTTTTCAGAGTAGAGCTACTTAGCTAGTTAGCATTAGTTTTATAGTACAGTGTTATAATGAGAATACAATTAAAACCTCAATCATTGTAACTCAACTCTAGAATAGTTTAAACGCTTAATACAGAAAAGCATATTTAGACAAGAAACACTAGAGATGAGATTTTTTACGTAAATGGTATTTTTCACTTTTACAAAAGAAATTGATTTAAGGATGAGGAATGACCAATGCAGGTTTGGTTGGGATTGTCGAAGTGTTTAGTTCCCCAAACTGAATAGGCTACACAAACATTTTCCTAATGTAATGTGAAACCACACAAAATAATGTAACTAACTGTAGGGAGCAAGCTAAGTAACTGGGCATGCCAATGTTGTAGGTTATATTACAGCAGATAAACATACTGTCTTATCCATTCCTTATACTTCTGGTTTTGTAAAGGCAGATGCACATGTGTCAGCATGTGGAAGAATCCAAATTTACCATGCCAAGATACTTTGCTAAGCTACGATTGGACAATCGCTATTCTGAGGCAGAGTTTAGCAAATGGTCAAACAGCTGGGTAGCATGATGTTGTGCAGGATTAGAGGTTGGATGCAGCACTCTGTTGGGCTCGGATGTATTGACTTGGTCTGTGGCATGTCTTCAGTTTTAGTGCCATGTCTCTAAGTAGCTGTTACCTTGTTCCCCAGTCTGGGTGGGTGGCTCGGCTTCTCCCCAGATTGCCTCTGAAATGTGCAGCAGACTCAGACACAGGCCAGGGAACACACAGAAAACTGACAAAAGTGAGACAAAGAAAAGAGCCTCACACAAGAATCATAATTTTCTCCATGAAGAGTTTTGCAGTGAGCCTTTTGCGACACAGCTTGGTTATTTCCTGACTGTGTGTCAAAATATTCACGGTGGCAGTTCATCCAAAGGCAAAGCTGGCTGTGGCGAGGAGTCAAGCCCATGTGGAGAGGGAGTGCACAGGTCTATTTAAGAATCAGCGCTCTGAAGGTGAGAAATGTTCTAGGGCGCTGAAATAATGGGGGCTAAACCCGGAACAATCACACACCATCAATTGTTCCATTCTTTTTTTGCCAGGACTGGATAAAGTCCCAAGCTGCACGTAGCCGAGGATAACTTCCAGCAGGGAAAAGCCCAGAAAAGTCCTCTAGTAGTCTGTTTTTATCAAAGGATTCCATAGTTTGACACTGCATGAAAACACAAAGCTAATATAGATCACATTGTCAAAAGCGACCACTAAAGTGGTGATGGAGGTAGATGGAAACTCATGTCAAGGAATGTGGTAAGGAGGAAGAAAGAGAGGAAAGCACCTTATGACCATAAACGAGATTGAAGCCACAGGAGAGGAGGAAAGAGACAGAAAGAGAGTGAAAGCAAAAAGCCATGAAGGAGACATGAAGTCATTACGACAGGCAGGAAAAAAAACAGGGAGATGGAGGAGAGAAATGAAAGGGAACAGAAAGTAAAAGCTTTAGCTCCTGATCTCCCTGTTGACCCACTTCAGATGCGTGCCCCGCCAATCATCTCACTCCTTCCGCTGGCAGCTGAAACAGCTTCACACATACATGCACGCGTCACGCACACACAAACACACACATCAGTTGGCAGCAAAACAGAGAGGGAGGCCTATTTTTTCTGTCCAAAATGGAGAGAAGGGGAGAAAGAAAGAGAAGTAGAAGGGAGATTATAATTTAATAAGGGGCAGGAAATCTTGGTCAAATCCCCCTGAAGGAGCTGAAATGCCTCCGTGCTGGAGGCTACTGGACGATAGACTGACTGGGCTCAATCTGAATGGACTTCTCTGGCACAGGCAGCAGGGCAGACAACCAAAAAAGCAGACAATAGACCAGGAAGAGAGAAATCCCACTATAGCATAGTTTGTAGTGAAATTACTAGATTAAATATCTCACCAATAATTTGTAAATCCATTGTATCAACAGCATGACTTCTGCTGGATCCACGCTGATCCATTTTGTGGTTAGCATATGAATGTATGAGGCTCAATACCTGAAGGTTTAAGAAGTATTACTCCACTCCTCCACATATGTCAGGTTTTCAACTCACCATTGCTGATTGACATGACCCAATTGTAATTAAACTAACTCCTTATCTTGCTATTGTTCGAAATATTTTGATACTGGTGTAAATACTATACCTGAGTTTCAGTGTTTATACTAAAATGTACAAGACGCCTTTTTAGATAACCTTACAGCTTTTTCCTAAACCGTGTTTTGTTCAGCAGTGTTAAATGTTAATGCAAGGAGAAAAACATTTGCCAGAGTTATGAAAGTAAAGTAAAGTAATAATGGATCAAAAGACGTCTAATGTAAAATGGTTTTCAAGATTCTCCTTAGTCAGAATTAGGTGACCTGACTGAGAGAGAGTAGGACGATGAGCATGAAACAACAAACATGTCTCTTGCTGAGGCACGTAACTTCAGTTACACAGAAATATTAGCATAAGCTACTGGTCATACCAGACCAAGTATGGCGTTGGTAGCACAACCCCTGAGTACAGGAGAGAAGGAAAATTATTTTATTTATTTATTTTTAGCTCATCTTCACCTACTTCCAAGGTGCATGGAGAAGGGGGAAAAAGTCATCCTGATGGCCCTAATGAAGGCCACAAGATGAAACGTGTCAATCAAACATTAAAGTTGTTCTATACACTACAGGTGTGGCTGGAGTTTTGACATCTTCAGACTCTTTCAAAAGTCACACAATCTGTCTCACTTTAAAACACTGCAAAACAATGACTCCTCATATGTCAGCAAATGACATTAAAAAAACCTCTTTCAGGCCAATATGAGGCCCGAAACTTATGTGAAGATGATACAAGCTCCTCTTGACAGTTTAAAATAAAAGGGATTAGTCCAAATGCGTTGTGGGCTTTTAAAAAGAAAGAAGCTACCAGGAAATGAGCTAGCAAGTGAACTGTTATTGCTCGAGGACTCAGACAGTGACACAGAGCCATCAGAGGAGGAGGTGGAGCAGGAGGAGGAGGAGGAACGGGATGACAAAAAGTGATGTGCTGTGAGCTCTTGCATAACATCACAGTTATGATGCTGTCTTTCCAATAGTGTGTGAGGGAATGGGGTTAGTATGTGTGTGAAATGTGCTTGTACTTAGGAGTCTTTATGTAACACCTTTTTTTTAGGACATCAGATGACACATGTAATCTATTGCAGGTAACATGTTAAAATGCATTTTGAATGTAACTGGGATGCGTTTCATCCTCCTCTGTTATTTTTCTGCCTCTTCTCTCTTCTTTCTGCTCTCAAGAATTGAAGGAAACCTGTTGAACCCATCTCTGCCCAGAAATCACTTGTTCGCCTTCCCATCGAGCACTATGTTTTTTAAATGGAAATTCATTGAATGGTTTGAATCCCAGTTGAGGACCATTAACTGTTCATTGGCCTCCGGTTGATATATCACCCACTTAAACACCACTGACCCCAGCTGGGTGTTTCAGTCTCCAAACCTTGCCAACAGAAAAAAACCCCACATAGCACCTCTCTCTCTCTCTCTCTCTCTCTCTCTCTCTCTCTCTCTCTCTCTTGCTCTCTCTCTCTCTCTCTCTCTCTCTCTCTCTCTCTCTCTCTCTCTCTCTCTCTCTCACACACACACACACACACACACACACATACATGCATATTAACCAGACCACCAGCATACAGTGCTAGTCCCCTCTGACTGTGGTCCTCACTGAAGCCTACCCCACCCATCAGGATCAATGCAAGTCTTTATTAGCTGCTGGCTAAGAGTGCTGGCTGTGTAAGAGGACCCTGCCAGTTCTGGCCTCACACCTCCAAAAATCCACTGCTGGGCTGTATAAACATGGCTGTGTGCATGTGTGTGTGTGTGTGTGTGTGTGCGTGTGTGTGTGTGTGTGTGTGTGTGTGTGTGTGTGTGTGTGTGTGCGCGCGCGTGCAAGATTCTGTTTGAAAGGATAGCACGAAGCTGTAAGATCAAGAGGAAAAAACACAGATAAATGCATCAGATGAAAAATGAGAGGATATATAAAAAATTAGAGTACAGGACAGGAAGACATTTTTAGTAGGGTTTGTTAAACAACAGTGCATGTGATAAGTGGGACTTTTACTGTCATTACATGTGTGCAGTCATAGTCAGTCTGCTTTTCTAGTATGAAACACATAAAATAAGCTATTTGGCTGCTGACTGTGCACCCAGGGGTCCATGTAAAAGCTGTGAGAAAACCAAGACATACGTCCCATTGGAGTAGTGTACTGTGAGCCCACGCAACGCCTTATGAAGGGTAAAGGAGCCACCAGAGAGCAGCACAGGTCAGACCAGACTGTATTAGGAGCTCTGGGAAATGTCAGACACTTGGGAGGGGAGGATGACAAGTGGAGACCTGGGATCATGCCCGGTCATATTTCACAGTACATTATCAATGCATTATTGGATGTCTGATACAGTTTATTATTTCACACTGAGATATGGTCTGAAGTAAATGTGCCAGGGGTACACACTGTACTGTCAATTCAAATTGTACATTTACACAAGCAATTCCATTAACAGATTCAATTCCACTGTATTGATCTGCTAAAGGGAATGAAATGAATCTGGGGGCTCACACTTACTTAGACACATTTCCAGATATCACCTTAGAAATGAAATAATGCAACTGACTATTAGTTTCTGAATCGAAACAGGTCCAACTGAATTCAAACAAACTGCAATTGGAATTAGTTTTAAGGATTTATTGCCCTGATGGACTGCCAAACTGGATTATTTTAACAACAGGCTGATCTTTTTTACAATAATGGAAAAGATGGAGATCAAATTTGTAAATACATGTTCATATTCATGTAACTTCACATAAGACGACTGAAGAACTTCGACAAACTAGTGTAGTGAAAGGTTAAGCAAATGATTCACACTACAGTCTTAAATGATGATTGTGTATACTTCTATATCACATGGAACGGCAAATAATGAATAGATAAATAAAAATATGTTAACTATAAGAATGACATATGACCAAACACA
Organism: Scomber japonicus; assembly: GCF_027409825.1. Lineage (NCBI taxonomy): Eukaryota > Metazoa > Chordata > Actinopteri > Scombriformes > Scombridae > Scomber > Scomber japonicus. The sequence goes on along the minus strand of NC_070592.1, from coordinate 20,459,624 downwards.
TGCTCTTGATGTTGCTGGCATTAACTCAATAACCCCTGAACACTAAAAATGCCAGCAGTAGCTACCTCACAGAGGCAATAAAGATGTTTCCTTGAGGAAGAACACCGTGTTCTCCAGACCAATCAATTAGAAACAGGCTGACATGTAAACTTGGCAACATAATCACAATAAACTTTCCAACAGAAAATTAAAATGCTTGGCTTGCTAAAGCCAACAACAGCTGGCATATTTATGGTATGAAATCATTTTTGGATTATTTATAGTCATTAGCTGAAATACGACTGATTATAGACAGAAGACAAATTGGGTGTGCTGTTTGCTAATTTGCTTGTGATCCAGGACGGTTTCCGCAGACGTGTTTTGTTAAATATCAAGCAAGGAAGTGAGACAGAGACGTGCTGGTTTGCCAGGAACACTGTGTCTTGTTTCAATAACCACACTGTGTACACTGTAGAGGAGGAAGCAGAAAGTGACTAAATGAAACGCTGCAGATTTGCCGCCAGGCCAAGACAACAGAAAGAGCGTGCACCGCTAATATAATAGCTGCAGTGTTTCAAAAATAAAGTTAGTGTTACAGCTGGCACTGGCAAACACAAGCCATAATGAAGTTTCTTTAGGAATGGCAGTTTGCTTGCTTGTTTCTACCACACAATATTACTCTACAGTCTACTCTACACTACAGGCTGTCCATCTCATCTGTCATGTCCTGTGCATCGTCCTTCCTGTGTAGAAGTGTACAAGTGTGGGCAGGACAACACATGTGGGAGGTGAGACAGAGAACAGGAAGGGGAATTAATCTGTCCAAGATGGAGAAGGAGAGGAGGGATAAATCAGTCCAAGCTAGGAGTAGGACAGGCAAAGTGTGCCTTGTAGATATGGGTTAATTCAACATTTCCTCCCTGAAAACTTATAACGCAGATGGGAAGTCGGAAGTCCTTTTAATGTTTATCTCTCTGTCTGTCTCTCTCTCCGTCTCTGACACTGGTTTCTCCCTCTGACCTTCCCTCCTGTACTGTCAGCAGTCCTCCACTCTCTTGACACTAATGGCGATTGGGGTGACTCCCTGTTCAGTTCCCCTTTGTGTGATTGATTTCATCAGGGATCCTTCTTATATTAAACCCAGATCTCTACATTCCCCCTCTCTCTTATCTCTACAGTGCAGTCATCAGGAGGTGATCAGAGACACACAATGGAATGTGTTAGTTGCTACGAGACAAGATATAACAATGAAGATCAAAGGCAGCGGGAGTCAACATTGTCAGTCTGGGACAGTTTAGGGGGACCAAAAGCCTGCTGCATAACAATTTGGCAAATTTATATAATCTGAACATGGCTTTTAAAGTCTTCTGGAATTTCTTTATGGTTTATGATTACTGTATATTCTAATTAAATGTAATGAAAGGGAATTATATACACATCTGTTTGCTGTAAACACAAAAAAATGTTTTTTTATGGTTAATGGGCTATAAAAGTGCCTGGTCTGCTCCCCAGAATGTCCAGTTTGACTGCTGTTCATCATGAAAGAGGAAAAAAAGGAAATACCATTTAATGACAACAAACATTCAGATAATCGTGTAGTGTTGAATGAACTCCATTTCCTTGTTCACCTGCCTCATGGAATTCACGCAGCGCTGCCAAGAACCAATAAAACAGCACATTCAAACTCTGTGAGGCTAGACACAATAATAACCTTCTCATTATACATTATATAGCAAATGGTTGAAATTAAGTGGAAATACAGAAACACTAAAGACGTATATTTTGTGTTTTTGAATGGTGGGATCTGGGCTCAGTGCTTTAATCAGATCATATCAGTCTACCTAGCATGACGGACCGCAGTTTGTGAAGTTATGATAAGAGTGAGAGGGACTACATCAGTCCGCATACATCTAATGGTTCATTAAGGGCTCATTCTCAAGATCAGATATGTGCTTATCTCTGACCTGGCAGTCAGAAGAAGGGGACATTCTTGAGAGTCTGGAGTTAGTTTAGATTGATGGGCCCTCGCTTAGATAATCACCAGACCAAAGGAGTGCTGAAGCAGCTTCTTTGTCTCTGCTTGGCAGCTGGAGGGGACGGGAGGATTGGTGGGAGGAATATGAGAGTTAGAGAGGAATAAAACTTACACCACAGACATGAGAATGAGACACATCCTTGGATAGAGCGGAGCAGTGGGGGAGGACAGCGAGGAGCTGAGAGGCGGCAGAGGCCAGGCTCCTTAAACAGAGCCTATCCAGAGCAAATAAATCAAAACAGACAGAGCCTGGTCCTGTTGTCTTTACAGGCAGCACAAGGTGCACATGTTCTTCAAAAAATAGTTTGACCTTTCAAAAATCTGAGTGATGAAGCTGTTCTGTCTGAACTTTACAAGTGTTCCTCTTTAAAGCAGCTATAGTCAGTGTTTCTATATTAACATGGGTAGTTGTATGTGAACTGTGTAGCCTGCATAGTGATCATCTAACTCTGCATTTCCCCCCAGCTTTATGGAGATTTACAGCTTCTTTCAGTGCACTGTTTTGGTTGTTGTAAAGCTATTGTCAGTGAAAAAGACTCTAAAACTGACTGTACAGTACCTACCCAGCCCAAAACGGTCAAAGTCAAAGTTAGCTAGATGATGAATATTGGAGTATTTGGCAGCTAAAGAGGAAGATGTGTCCTTCGTGAGTTAGTGAAGACCAAAAACATAGCTAAAAGGAGACTAAATGTTGGAGTTACATTCATGAGGTGACTAGAAATATGACTCCAAATTAATGCTAACCATTATCTGGATCTGTTTGATGTGTACATAGGGAAGAGTTTGCTGCCAAGTTCCATATTAACTTAAAAGGTGATCATTTGTCAATGTTGTGTTCACAGCTTGTTTCCACTGCCCCCAAGTGGCCACAAAAAAACAGTTACTGCAAGTTTAAGGAGTACCAAAAAGCTTAATTATAGTGCATTAATTCTTAAGTACAAGACGCCTATTGTACTGTGCAGTATGACACATAAATGTTTTAATATGGAACATTAATAAAGAAGACAGTGTGAAAGGTATACATTCATGAAGTCAGAATCACTCCTTCCAGTGAACTAAACCTCTCCGACGGTGGGAGTCTGTGTGATGTTATTACTCCAAACAAACCTAAATTACCAACCTGCCAGAATAAGGCATGACAGGGATGAAGAGGGGATTTGAGAGAGAAGTGAGTGTTGAGTGGCCCTTTCACCAAGATTGTTTAGAAGTTGTCAGGTGGCAAATAAGTGCGCAAAGTGGTGTGAGGGGGCACCAGGCCAAGTGCAGCCACAGGAACATTGAGTCAGGTAAACAATTTGGTCTTGCCTTGCCCAAGCAGATTCCTTTCTGCATCTGTGTGAGTGAGATCATGCATGACAAAATGTGTCATTTCCTTTGGGATACAGCCTTGTTAATGATCTGTCAAATTTTACACACAGCAGGCTTTATGTCTTGTTAAACACCTGATACTTTAACAGCTATAGAAAATAACTCAGTTCATCTGTGATTTCTCAGATGCAGGCTGCTGTCTTTCTATTCATTTAGAAATAAAAGGCAGTAGTGCAGACCTACATGGCAGACTGGTTTAATAGTGTGCAGTTTTAACTGTCAGGGCAGAAATCATCTGAAGTCTGATTAAGGGTTTGAACAGCTCCCACGGAACCGAGCAAAGTTCTAACTGACTTCCAACAACTGACAAAGCAGCTTGATGGCAAGAACTGGAGAGACAGTAAAGAGAGAGAGCATGAGCAAGAAGGACAGAGAGCCTCTGCTCGAGTTCCTCGGATGACACAGAGCAGTCCGCTGCGGGAAACCTCAGCTCCTTCACTCACTGTGGTCTGAGAACATAAAAAGCACCACACCGTTTGATCTGCAGACTTGAATACGTCTCACAGCTTCATAAAAAAATAACACAGCTTTGGAAACCATATTCTTCAATTATTCCCCCATTTCTCCCCCTCTTTCTACCTCTCTCCCTCCTTCCCTCCATTCCACCCACATTAGCGATTCTGCCTTTGATATCAAAGTGGGATGAAGATTAAAGTCTGGGTGAGGAGAAGAGTTGTGTGGTATGGGGCAGCCCGGCACTTTGCCACAGCTTTAGATGGGGCTTGAGCCACAGAGTTATTCGCCCTTTGTCTGCCCACTGTGAGCTCTGTTCTAGTGACCGAAGATGGCTGGGAAATGAAGGAAGGCTTTTGTTTCCTCTCATCCAAAGCTGACGTACTCATCTCAGAACACAACTTGACAGCCTTACATCGGTTTTCCACTCTGGCTCCATGCAAGACACATTCACTCGAGAAAAATCCTTCATTATCCATTCAAACCTCGTGCTCTAACATCTCTGGAAGGATTTAAAAGTCTGTTTCTGGCAGGAATGTGACCCTGTAGAACTGTAAAAGCAAGCAATGGCTAAGCCTCCCTTTGAACCTCTAGCCTGCTCTCCATCTTTACATTTATCAACCGCCATCTGCCCACCAGCTAAGCACCTGTCAGTCAAAAGCCACCCAACCATCACCGCCTGCTCACTTCCAACTGAGCACCCAGTGTGACCCATCATGACCTAGGAAATGTCACCAATTACTAAGCAGTCGGAAGGGTCAATGGGTCAAATCCTATGTCAGTCACTTTCAAGGACTATGTTGTTACCCTTGTCACTCTTCATTGGTCTATGGAGGTCTTTTACCACACATAGAGACAATGGTCTTTTTAGTAGGATATTAAATATTAGTTTTGTCTGACTATGAGGGAAACTGTGACGCTTTCTTTTCTTGGAGTGCCTTCAGAGTGTTGCAAGATCATAACAGCATGCCATTGTTTTTTGATCATTGTTTTTGGCCCTGAAAGAGTAAAGCTCGTTTCCTTTTCATATCATTTGAGAATGGAGTGTCTGTCACTCAAAATGAATGTGGATAGCTTTTCCATTTCTGTTCAGGGTGTGTTTTTAGTGGCCATAACCTAATTGGAGGCAGGAATTTTAAAATTGGGCTCATAAATATACCACTCCTTAAAGCAAACTGTTAAAGTCATATTTCCATGCAGTAAATGTTCAGTTTTCTCACCATTTCTACATATGAATTAAATATAGTTTTTCCTCAATGCCAGGGTTGAATGATGCAAAAACAGGTAAAGAAAATCCAAACAAATGGCTTCAAATCATATACACAACAAATATACTATGTAAATGTTGAAAGAAAATTGCCCTCAGATAAATAATTCTACTTAATGGATCTTCAAATCTGGGGCAAAAACAAATATGGCATTTTGAAACAAGATAAGAGGCTACAGTTATTCTAGCAGGTCTGTATGACTGAACTCAGTGACACGGTTAAGGTGTTGATGTTAAGCAGGTATCATGTTTGGTCAAAAACCATAGTACGTATTTGCCAAATTGAAATTTAACAATATTACTACATCACCAAAGTTATTAGAATTCACCCTGAGGTGGATATGATGATCCGTCAAATTTAGCATCGAGACACCACAAACTTGACCCTCATGGTGGAGCTAGAGTAAAAAAGTCAGGGAATCACCAAAGTATTCTCTGGGTACCACGGATATTTGTACCAAATTGCGTGGTAATTCATCTAATAGTTGTTGAGATATTTCAGTCAGGACCAAAGTTGAGGACTGTCATTAACCAACTGACACGGTTAATTCTCAAGCTATGTTTTTTAGTATAGCTTAAAAAGATCACTGGCTTCACCAAAATGACAAGATCAAAGAAGGCTTTTTAAAATAAGAAAAACTGCATTTGAAAAACTTTGCATCCAATTGCCAGATATTGAGAAAAATGAGTTACAGTACTTACAATCAGAAGACAAGCATACTTTGAACTGTAAAAGGCCCAGTTCCCAGCTTAACCACTACAACTCACACCCTACTTGCAAAAAGGGACTTGGGAACATCATCATTTGTGATTTGTGATTCACCATCACAGACTTCAAAGAAAGAAGCAAGCAGCAACAGGGGGAGTATTTGCATCAGTGGAAAGCCTCAACCAATCCTCTAATGCTACCAGGACCATTTCCATACCGCATTCTGGTTTTCTATCCTCAATGACCTCATAAAACCTTTGGAAGGATATCGCTGTTGTCGGGTGAAAACAGAGAGAAAGTTTGAAAGCCATGCATTTAATTGGCTGTATAAAAAGGTTTCACAAACCCAGAGCACACATGTTCCTCAGGGTTTGTGAATGAAAGACATAAACGAGCTATGAACTGTTCAATTTGAGTTAAAATATGCTAATTTTCATTAGAATATCGAGGTTTTTCATCCAGAAGAAACATTGCACTCTCATTGAAATAGCCAGTAGGGTTTCCAAAACAAACTACATACTGTATAGAGTAAGAAAGACATTTTTCTAAGCACTATTTTTAATCAATCTGAATATTAAGCAACTTTGAAACAGCAAAGGCATGCATAAACATTGTGTTTTCTTCTGAGAGGTTCTGCAGCACATGGGCCAGACTGTGTGAGAAACAGCGAGAGAGGAGGAGACGGGGTTCAAGCTGGAGACTCTGCTAGAGCAATTATCTTGTTCCTCAAACCTACCGTTTAATGGAAATCCTAGGCCTTAGCCAAACTACACGCCTGTCTTTAGGTATGAACCTCCGAACTGATCCACACCCCCTTCTCTCCCTCTCTCATTCCACCAAATATTTTCATAGGACATCTGACTTCAGTGGCTCGCTATTAGTTCCACAGGTGTGGAGAGACAAACTCGATTAAAACACCCTGGGACATTCCACCTCTGCACTTGCCACGGGCCTAATACATGTCATACTTTATCTCCATCTGTCCCCTTATACAATTCGTAATTTATAATGACTTTTCAATACCCGTCCAGTCTGCCATTCCCCTGAATGTAATCAGTTGCCAGACTTTGAATTTATATCAATTTAATAGTCGAACACTTGAGGTTCTCTGTGCATGAACATGTGTCTCCGTGTGTGAATCAGTATGTGTTTATTGCTACAGTAGCTGGAAATATGCAACCGGTCTTCTTGACTGTGAGGTTTTGTTGTTTTAAGCCCCTTGGAGGTCACTGTATCTCTCCCACTCAACCTGGCACGGGATACAAACTGCATCCAGATGGAAGGCTTTTGCCATTGTTTTCCAGTTGAGCAATAGCATGCTAGTGGGCAACACAGAGGGGAGGGAGTATGAGCATCATCAACAAAATCTAACAATCTGTGCTCTGAGGGCAAGCAGTACACAATGGTAACGGATTGTGTGTCTGGTGTCTTGTCTTTTGTCTCCCTTTCTAATCTCCTCTCTTAACTCTCCTTGCAAATGAAAACAACTTTCACTTATTTTCCCTCTTCAAGTGGGAGATTACACTAGAAAAGTAGTGAAAGAGCACGTGCGAATGAAGGCCATCAAACAGAGATATGATGGTCTGTCTAGAGTCAGAAGAATAGCTGCATGCAGCCCGCAATCGACCCCGAAATTACTCATAGTCCCGCGTATGTAAATTGCCCACAAAACCTCTCCTTCCTTTCAAATCACTCATCTGCTGCTGAGAAAGCATAACCCCGGGCCCGTCTGACGCGTCTCTTTAGTGCGACTCTGTATGGTTTGGAAACCAGCATGTTTACTTAGGTTTGGAGAGGTAGGAGTGAAAACCTCACCACTCTTCTGTGTGTGTCTTTATTTTATTTTTTCTGCTCAAAGCAAAACAAGATGGGGGCAGGAGACATCGACTCACGCTCAAACCATACGTTCAAGAAAGCTTTACATGTTTTGGAGGTGGAGGTGGTGCATGTTGAGGGTGAGGTTTGTGGTAGGCGGGTACAAAGGAGAACAAGCTAGTGTGTGTTCTGTGAATCAGAGGTAATGGCTTTTGAATGGGCTGTAAAAATGTTTTGAGGTCTGAGCTTTTGGCATGTGTGAACATGACTGTGGGTTGTGCATACATACATGTGGGCAGGTGTGTGTGCGCATATATATATGCATCACAGACCTCTGTTAGTGCAAGTTGAAATGGAAAAGAAGAATATATTTTATTTTGTGAGCCTGTTTATTAGCACTATATACAACTTAAGCTACAGGTTCAAATGGTTTTATTTTAACAGGTTTAATGTAAGATTATGTATTAACTATCTTGGGTCCTTTCTGTAGAAATTTGTGATTTTTAATTCTGGACCATCATTATTATTATTAAACACTATGCTATAGTAGACCACTCTATTAATATTTCTTGTTGTAATTTATGTTATCCAGTGAAATGAGTAATTTAGCAGGGGGTTTGAACACTTGCAGGGCATTGTATGTCATATTCCCATTAGGAGCTGAGCCCCCCTAAAGGTTTGATCCTAGAATAGCCCCTGGGAACAACTTTATACTGAAGAAATACCCTCCATGAAAACTCCTGATATGAGAACAGGAAGAGGTGGGACAAGGTTTTGCGAGTCATGCATATGTCTCAAATTTTGGCTTTGAAGTCCTAACTCAAGACCACAAATCCCAAGTTTATTTGCTATACACTTTATTATAACATCATTTTTAATCTGTAGGCTTGATCATTCCAAACCAAAAGGTTAAAGGTTAGTTTTAAAGTCAATGTTGAGTTGCAAGTCGTTTTTTTTTTCTCGTTCTTTTTTTTTATTTTGTCAAGTCTAAAAATACCAGACTTGTGACTCAAGTCTGGCTTGAGTTCAAGTTATGTGAATGGAGTCCACACCTCTAATAAAGAAAAATTTGACAGTTACTTAAGCTTTAAAGTCATTTTCTGAAATCTTATAGAAGTCCATCTCAAAACCATGATAATTAAAACCAACACTATCTGCATTGCTAGACACCTCGAGGTAAGTGAGAAAATATTTTTCAAATGAGGTTTTGCATGCTTCAGAGGCTGACTCAAAGGGTGGATAAAGAGTTGGAAGAAAAAAGGATCAAGACAGAAAGAGGACACAAGCCATGAGGTGAAGGAACAGTGATTATCCGACATATCCATCGCTGTGCACCGTATTTGCACTCACTCGACTATGCTAACACTGGCCAGGATCGCGTGGTATGAGAGAGCTGTGTTTAGATGGCTTTTCACAGCCCCTCAGTTGAGAGCAGTGCAAATAGACATAATGCCGAAATAACAGTCGTCGGAATGCAACGCTGCATATGTGGTTGTTAGGCTTGGATGGAGATTTAAGGTCAAGAGGCAGACAGATAAACCCCCACCCCGCCCCCACTTTCCTGTTACATGCTGCTTTGTTCTGTCATGTTTTCTGAGGAGGTTGTTGTCAGCCGGTGGCGGGAATCAAACAACAGTAGCAATATAGGTGGTGGATAACACATAAGGTAGCACCACAGTACAACACAGGGGTTAAACATGTTGCCTGGTAACAAGTTCCCAACATGGGGGAAGTAGAGCGACAGTGTGGGCAAAGCTATCAAGCCCACAGAAGTATACCCGTGGGAAATATCAAATGTTTAGCTTTGGGAAGAACTTAACCAATTAATGACAGGAATATAAACCCTTCGCACCTTCCTGCTATCACTAAATCATTTCCCCAGACTGGTGAACTCGCCTCCCTCTCTCAGACAAAAGCAGGGAGGGAGAACGACATGAAAAAGACTCAAAGTGCAGACTTAAAAACAAACATAGTCTGACTTACTTTTCAAGCAGTCTCTCTTCTACTACCCCCCTCACCCCTTGCCTGCCCATGCCATAACTTTCCCTCCCTCTGTTTCAACTGGACAACATATTATAACGGCTGCGGTTTCTATTGGAATGACTTAAATGGCCCTTATAATGCTGTTTGAATGATGGGTGCTGGTGTCTGTCCTCCGCATGTGTGCATATTTGCCTATGTGTATGTGTTTGTGCATGAGTGTGTGTTGGCTCCAGACCCCGTTTCCATCGGCTATGCCAAATTTCTTTCACCCACCCACCCAGCCCTCCACCTCCACCCCCACTTTTTGATGTTCACCACATCTCCCAAAGCGGTCACACTCATTTTTGCTTGTGTGCGCCCCCCCTCCCTCTGCTTCTTTATCCACACCACGGAGAGAAAAAAAACAAAACAACACAATTGCCCCTCTCACACTCATAAGGTAATGGCTACAATTTGCTTATCGCCCAAACACAGATGTGTAAATAAATGAAGTCTAGACTGATAGTGGACACAAACCCTACCATCTGGATTTAAAAGTGGGTTTCCCAAAGCATCATAACCAGACAGAACAAATATGTTTTTGTTCTTAGACACAAAATAGTCCCTGTTCTACTCGTGAACAATCTTGATTTCAGTCCCGACTTCTATTTCTGTAGATCAGATGATTTACTCAGCTAACAAACATCACCTTCCATTACCAATGCTTGGCTGTCTTTGCTGTCTGCATCTCTGCATGTACTCCCACCCAGACACTTTTGTGTTACTGTCTGAGCTGCAGCCTCCCCTCTTGTTGTAGAAAATGCACTGAAAGCGATTACAGGCACATTCCAGACGCCCTCTGTGGAGTGAATGATAGAGCAGTACAGAAACATAGAGAGAAGATACAGGGAGGACATAGGATGAAGTGTATCTGAGGTTACACACTTTCTCCCTGGAGCTTAGAATATGAAAAGGAGCAAGGAGACATAAAGATGACGTCTCTGCACCAGAAACAAGGAATGTATGCGTTTTGCAGACAGAGACAAGAGTGCTGCCATGCCATCTCTTGACAATAGACAGACAAGACATGTAGGCAGCATCTTAGCAAAATGCCAAAGTGCAAAAGGACACAACAGAAAACAGAATTAAAATGTGGCAGACTGAATTGAATCCAAAAACAGAACGAGACTGTGAATATGCTGTTGTGTCTGGCAGGGCTGAGAACTATTTGGACAATTTTGGACCTGGGCAACAATACAACTAATACTCCAACCTCCACCCCCACCTCCACACCCCCTTCTCTCAATAATCGTATTGAGAGCAGTGTGATGGAAGGCAGGAAGATTGTCACATGCAGTAGATTAGCAGATTAATCGATGCGGCTCTATGCAGTGCATTCCTCAACGTTGTTCTCCCATTTGTTTGATATGCATCACTGATCAAGAAAGAAAGCAGCAGCGAGAAACCTCACTTCTTAGCTTCTGTTTTGTTGTGTTTTGGTCCCCTATGGGTCCCTCGCACAGTCTTTTAACACTGCAGATACATTTAGATGCCAGCATATCTATTGCCATTTCAGTGGTCTCGAAAATCACTGTCTCCCTCACTATCAGGAGCAGACAGACCACAAGAACAGTATTATACAACAGGAGCATTATTTGTCTTTGGAAAAAGATCTGCTTTAGGACTATCTGACTATCATCACTTTCTGCACACTGGGAGACTACTTTTCAACAGGCAAAACTCCAGAGAAGCAACAGCAAGACATTTGTAATCAACAGAATTATGCATGGGAACAGAGAGAAACATAAGGTAGAAAGAAATGTCAGTGAACCTGGTTTTCAGATCACACATGTATACAGCCCACCAGGGAAAGGCCCTCACAATTCATTAGGGCACTGTTCAAGTGTGCTGTGCCAATTTGAAGGGGGTCTGTGCACATTCTCCACAAGTGTTGAAGAGATCTGGATTTATCATTGTCTCCATGTGAAAGTTGACGGCTGTTTGTGCGTTCCCCTGCCTCGTTACGCCTGGCTTGCCTCAGCTGGCCTTCCCTAGCATCCCTCTAGACGAGATGTCCTGGCTGATCCAGTCCCAAAGAGGCACTAAGAACACAAATCTTTGGTATCTTTGTCTGATATTTTAACCACTTTCACACAAGGCAAATGTATTCTATACTGCCAATTAAAAACATCCACCACAAAAGACAAGATTAAAACTTCAAAATTGAGTTTCTGCCTATCTGCTGCTTGCTAGGGATCCTCGAATGAATTAGAATTGTACTGTATTTCCATGAAGTTCATGGAAATACAATCCTAATCCAAAAGACTTTCAAGAAATCCCTTGACAACAGCAAAAAATACTAAGCAAGCACTTTTTTTTCATATTTACTACTTGTTTTATATGTGTTCTTTAAGAAAATCCTCATTATATTACATAACAGCTCAACAGAAGCTGATATATCCTCACTTGTCAGGATCAAGCTGCAAAAAGGTTGGATCTTGCATGTCCCATTATGCATCTAACAGCATCTCTTCATTAGATCTTCACTCCTTGGTTAAAATGTATATAAAAGTATAGTTTCCAAGCCCATGACAAGATCACTGATTACATTACACTGGTTATCTTCACTTTAGAAAGAATACATTATACATGTTTTCACAGGCTAAGCGGTACTCTAACTAAATAGATCTTGACGTGACATTGAGCATACATTACACACAAAATGTATGTATTGTGCTGTTTTGTATAAACAGAAAGTGTGAAAAAAAGTGTGCAAAGAGACACTTAACACTAACAATACACACTAACATTAACTTTTAAGAATATCACATACATTTTAAATATGTTCCTGAGTAATCTGAATTTTTTCTTATTAACTGTCAATTGATCTGTTGTACCAGCAGTTTGTTCAAAACTAACACGGTTAAAATAAGATTTATCTATTGGATTTGCATTCACCAGGTGGACAAAAACAGACCAAATGAATACTGATGTTGATGACTTGCAGTAACTTTAAACCTTCTCATTTTTGTTAGCGCAACTATTTGTACACACAACACTGACATATATCACTTTATAAAGATGATATGGCATATCAACTTTATATATCTTAGTGCTGTATTAGCAAACAGTTGCTTATTTACACATCCAGCAGACGTGGGGCAACATCAGTATTCATTTTGCCTGTTTTTATCCACCTGGTGAATGCAAATCCAATACATAAATCTTATTTTAGCCCTGTTTTGGTCTCTACTAACTACTGAGAGAAATATCTTGCCATTTAGCTGCTAAATGCTCCACTATGTTTACCTGTAAGTGTAATGTTGTCTGTCTGCTGTTTGGTGCTTGGCAGGTAGTGTTCAGTAGGTTTATAAGAACATTTTACACTAAAAACAGCTGCCTGCTGCCTCTGGAAATTATGCTGTGAGAGTAAATCAAAACAGTTAAATTGCTGGCTACAAAACCAAAACAATGAGCTTGAAGACATTAAAGAGGTTCTTAGAGCTGAGGGGAAAAGCAGTACAGTCAAAGCTGTAAACTACTATGAATCCCTTTAACATTACAAGTAGCCATTTGACCCACAGTTAATACAAAAGTATTGATAAAGTGTTGCTCTAAGGGAAGGATTTCTCTATGCTACTAAAGCCTACCTTCAGATGGACATGTTTTTGTAGTGTAACCATGAACAAATCACTAACTCCACTGTGTCTTGACTGTCTATCCCCTTCCAACATGAGGTTTGAATCATTGTGCTGTCATATGGCAGGGATGCAGCATTCAGGACACATCCTCTCACTATAACGATCTGGCGGACATGTCTGCATCCTCGTCTTTCTCCGCCCCCTTGTCATCCCTCCCCCTTCCTTCCACTCTGTAAAGGATACAGAACATGCCTCATCTCTATGATGGAAGACAGTGACTGGAATAGATTGAATGGATTTTGTATTAAAGGACTAAATGAGAAATGATTCTTTTAATTAAACTGCAGAATATAAAGGCAGCACTGTACTAAACTAACCAGACTTTTGCTTCCCCTCCAGAGATTAATGGCATTGAAAGATTAGCTGATTGCTGGAGTTCTGGGGTATTACTGAGCTTGTTGCTCAACTTGAGGAATGGGCCAGGTGTTCCCGACAGGGTAAACAAACATTGGAGTAGTAAAAAGATTGTGGCGAACTGAAACAGACTAATTCATGGAGGAATGATCTGCGTCTGGGAGCAAACAGACGGCCTCTGCATGTTTCTGTTGACACTGGTTCAAATCCTTGGCCAGATCAAAGACGCCACATGGTTGCTACAAACACTGTGCTCCTCTGACCAAGCTTATTTTCTCTTTTCTGCATCTCCTACCTTCAAATCTTTACCCATACTTTCACCTCTACTTGCCTCTTTCCTGCAATTACCGACCCTTCCACTTTTTCCTACCCCCATTTTCAACATGTCCTACTTTGGTCTTTCTTTCTCTTCCAAATTTATCCATTGCCATTCCTCTTCCCTAACCCCTCCTGATATTTCCCATATCACTATCACACTTTCACCACATGTCAGGAAGACTTTGGTTTGTGTGGTTTCTGCCCAGCTTTGGGAGCAGTCCAGCTTAGGCTCCACTGGGCTGGTTGTCGGTTCGGCTTGTGGAGCAGACCGGGGCCCACGGTTAGGAAATGACCACTTCTCTGGTTCAAATTAGCAATGAGGCAACGCAACACAGCTTTTTGTTGGCGGTTCATAGAGGAAAGAGCAGAAAAAGTAGGGAGAGAGAGTGCGTGGCCATCTGCAAACCACATGAAAGCAAGTGGTAATTGATTCAAAGCCCTCCCTAATTAGGTATTATGTTGGTTGGCCAAAGAACATCCTCCCAGAAGTGGTTGTACTTCTGTAGCGTTCACTGTCCAAACAATCACAGACTTGCATGGTTAACATCACGTAGAACTTTTATATATTTCCTTTCATTCTGCAATTCATCATCTATAGAACATCCAGGTTTTGACACAGGTCAAGTAAATCTCCAACCTTCCTCAGTTCTTAATAAGACAGTTCACTTCTGTAGTACTTTATGCAACAACATCTGTATTCGTACAGCCAAAATCAGCCTCTTAATCTTTCTAATCTTGCTCTCACAAAATGGAAAAGTGTAACAACTTTGCACCCATATGAGGGAATTAGGAAGAGCTGAATATTGTATTTAATCGACAGAAATTTACTTTATGTCGGCACTGTATATGGCTGTTGCGTGAGGAGGCACCACTGAAGCAACTGAAATGCAAGTTGTTGTAAGGAAAATCTTTCCATACTTGCTTGCATGCTTACTTATGTTACCCTATTATATTCACATTGACAGACAAAACCGAGCAAATGCCTGATGTAGAGGCAAACCGTCAGGCTGTCATCCAATTAGTCTTGTGTTTGTTTATCCAAATCTTCACTGCACAGCATCTCAAATGTTCTCCATGAAACACTATTCCACTTGTTCTACCTCCTAAATTGCTGGGCAGAGTGGTAACTCCTCTTGTCTTGTGAGCATAAAACAAAAATAATTCTTCTTTAACAGCTTCTCTAAGCACATAGAAATGCTGCCAAACTACTTTGCCTGTCCTGTTTAACTCCAGGAAGCATTACATATATTGCAAGGATAAACAGAAACAAGAGAACTCGAGTTAAGGTCATGTACACACACACACAATGTAGAATGTGCTCAGCAACACTCACACAGCGTTCACCTCAAACGAGCTGGAATGAGCACAAAGTCGCTTTTTCATTTTATCGTTTCACTACTTTGCTGCTGATTACAGGAAATGATTAGGACAAAAGGCTTGAAGGACTGGTTGTGTTGTACACTGCCTAATGCCTCTGAGCATTGCATTATGAAACACATGTTGCTCAATGGGCTCAAAGTCTGTACAGAAAGGATTTAGTCTCTAAGCCAAGGACATTTAAATGAGCAGTCTGAGAGAACCAGCACCCTGCATTGAGCGATCATGGGATACTGTAATGGATCAACCAAATACGTTTTTGTTATAATTTGTTGTTTTATGGGGCATTGAGGCCATGGTAAATAAGTATCTGTATACACAAAGACGGTAGGAACCAATAGAGGCTTAATTTACACTCTTGAGATGTGTAATACGTTGTGATATAACTGCATTTTCGAAAGAAACAACCACAAAACCTGGGGTGGTCCACTGTGGGGGATAGATCATCTTAAATCCATTCCTTTGAGGAACACTGTTAGCCAAGCTAAATTTCAGGTGTTTACCTGGGCAGTAACTCCTCACCAGTTTGTTTAAAGTTGGAAGAGAGAGGGCTCACAGATGTTTGTGGCCATGTGGTGGACACCTGTAGTCACCTGCTAGAGAAAGACTGCAGAGTGATACATATATGTTAAAGGACATCAGAAACATTGACAGTCTAATGTGTTTTAATTTCATATCATGATGAGCAGTATTTACAGTACATTTGGAATGATAAGATCAACACAGATGTTAGAATATAAATACTCTGTTTTGATGAGAAGAAACAACTGCCACATGTCTGTAAATAACCTCCTGATGTTAACTTTCCAAGCACATATGTTAGCAAGTGCAATGCAACTTAAAGAGGCATTAATCAATATTTTTATATGAACAATGGATCAAATTACTATGTAATATTTTAATGGGCTGCTTGTAGTGCCAAATCCTAAAAGAATCATCACTAAACCTTTCAGTTACCTTCAGCTCTACAGAGCATTTTAGCATCTTTCAGCTTGTTGTTTCGGTATTAAATTTTGGTGGTATAAAATATTACTATTTATGTTCACTGCTGTCATTAACCTTGTTTCAAGTAGCAGCAAGCAATTCTTTTCAGCAGAAAAGCTGATAAACCGACTGCACTAAACAGACCAGGAACCCAAAACGAAGCTAAAATTGCACTGAGACTCTAATGGTTTGCAAGGTGGTCACAAATTCAACTCTCAATGAATGCTGATCTTGCTTTGTGTCTGCTGGGTGTAAAAATTGGCAACTGATTGCTAATGTTCTCTATAACAACTTTATATGCTGAATATTGTGTGTACAGCTTGTTATGCTGTCCTTAACTGGGCAGAAAACTCATTTAATTCTGCTTTAAGTGTGTAATTAAGACATTCTGTTAGACTTTTTGACCTGTTGACTTCCATTGTCTGCAAACATAATAAAAGCAGCAAAAAGAAGACGAAATAGTTTTAAGATTTGTATGGTAAAAAGAGACATGGAGTTAGCATTGGCAAGTTTAACTATGAGGTAGTTGATGGAACAAAACTTGTTGATCGATCATAAATATGAGGTTGCTGTCTGCTACCGAAGACTGGGGGGGGAAAAACTCTGCAGTGTGTGAGCATACGATACATGTGTCACTTAGTAAGCATCCATTCCCTACACAAGAAAATCTGGCAAAATAAAATGCTTTTTTATTATCCCGCTCCAAGGGGACCATAACACCACAATAACCCCAGTCTCTCTCTTTTCTCTTTTTACGAACACCTACGCACACGTCTAAATCAGGCTCAGACTGAACAATAACAAAGTCTGGAGCTTTTCAAATGGTCTCAAAAGAGCTGTTTCCAGACCCTTACTCAATATTGACCCATCAGAGAGAGATATATCCATCCTGCATCTGAAGTGAAATAATAAAAATAAACAGTTGGCTTCAGAAGTAAGTCTGTTACAAGATGAAAAGAGGGATAATGTGAGTTTTATACTGAGGGGTTGACCCCTGTTAAGAGTTGGCCCTGATGTCCTGCTTTTGGAAGCCCCAAACAAAATTCTTGCCAGACAGTGAACTGAGGGGCAATGAAGGAAAGGTAGCAAGTCCAAAACCAAAGGCAAAGCAGTCTACCCACATGTACTGTGCACATGTTCATTTGCACAGAACATACAGAACTAAAGGAGACAGTATTTTTGAGGTTGTGGCTTCTCAACTTTAGACCTCACTCCATTTGGACTTGAAGATCTATGGACAATGTGGACACCTTTAAAAGAGAGTGAAATGTGTGTGATTTTTCTCTTTTTGTCAAAAGGTGCCATACAAATAGAGTTACTTACTTACTTACATAAAAACACTTATGTAAAAACATGTATGTCTGGTTCATTTACTACTTCCTCCGAGCTCCGTGTCTCACCACGTAGCTATTGTCATGTTATAACTACACAGCCAACCAAACATCAAACAATCTTCATTTGGCTTTGCTCAGTGTTATGGATTCCCCTTTTCTTTCCGTAACTGAGACTAGTGAGCGTGGAGGTCGTCACACGCATCCTCAGGAGACGAGGGGAAACTCTCACTTCCTTGCATCCAGAAAACTTCAGCCCCAGTGGAAGAACACAAGATGTCACATCCCGTTAACTGGGAACAGCACTGTTTCTGGACGAGCACTGAGGATCTCATTCCTGTTTGTTCCTGTTGGATTCTCTTTGAAAACACAAGCCGCCATCTCAAAAAGCTCCGACACTCCATTGGAAAATTATAGATTTGACTCCAGGAAGCATTGCTCAATACGTGTTTTGTCCATGGCGTAGTTACTGCGCCTTGTTCAGGCCTCACTGGCTAAAAGCAATGTCTGGCGTTGGAGAACATGGTTGCTCTACCACAGGGTTTTTAGTCTAAGCCCAGTATACAGTGAGGGTTTGATTCAAGAGGATTTGATCCATAGTCTACACCAGTGAAAAAGGATATAAAGGTGAGGAAAGGGGAAAGAAGCAAAGACACCTAGATCAAAGTCAAGACGAAAGAGATATGATGAAAAGGGAAAAAGTGGCAATGCAATGATGAAAGCCCCCCCCCCCCCTATTTCCTCCTGCATCTGTCTACGAAGCGTGCCTGTGATAAGTTCCCTCTGATAGTTGCAGAGGGCATATTGTCAAGCCCCTCTGAGCTTGGAGGCCCTGCTAAGAGTGAGCCACTGCTGACAGAGTCAATGGGAGTCGGAGGAAAAATAACAAGGGGCGTCTGCCAAGCCTCCCCACTGCTTGCTCTCCCTGTCTCCCTTTCTTTGTCCCCCTGTTGCTGCCAGCCCAATGGAAAAACTCCCTTTGGTCCAGACACAGTTATGAGAAAATGAAAGCGTAAGTGGGAGACAGATAAACACAGATAAAAGAAGGACAGACAGAGTTACACAGGGAGAAAAATAAATAAGCCAAGTTGCCAAAATTCTAATAGACATAAAACAGAATTAGAATAGTGGAAAACACTACTGTTTTTTGTTTTCCTCCCCTCCTCCTCTTCCTGTTGTCTGCTCTGTTTTTTTTCAGAGCTCATACAGAGCTGAGAGCCAAAACAATGTCCTTCAATACAAGGGTCCGATTAATAACGTGCTGCTCCCTGTAGACTGGAGGTCCATACGTTTGTGCAGATTCACTATCTGCCATATAGTTAAATAAATTCCGTATATCAGCTGTGTGTCCAGCCAAGAGGGCTACTGATGATGTGCAAACAAGCTTAGAGAGTATAAACACACGAGGCACAGGGACCTATTTGAAGACAAGATGCAAATCTTCATCTGCGTGTAAAAATATGTTTCCATCTTTTATTGCCTCTATCTTTTTCTTCTCCCCCTTTTAGCTGAAAAACAAATCCAGCCTATTAATCTTGAATGTTATGGTCCAGGCTCTGATTAAGACCAGGGCCTGTATTCTGTTTCCACCGCCCTTCAGTGCAATTCTTCATTCAGTATATCAGCAGCACCAGTTAGCATGCTGTATAATATGTGCAGAAGAGTGTGTGCATGTACAGTAGTGTGGCTGTGTGTGTGTGTGTGTGTGTGTGTGTGTGTGTGTGTGTGTGTGTGTGTGTGTGTGTGTGTGTGTGTGTGTGTGTGTGTGTGTGTGTGGCTGTAATTATAGCCATGGTCTTCTGGCTGAAAAGCACAGAAAGAAAACACACGCTTTGTGGGAGAATTCCTTAAAGGTGTGCCCTGTTTTCACTCTCTTTCCTCTTTCCTCTTTATGCTAAAGTACCTGATGAAACAACAGTTTCTGATAAGGGAAATTTGTGTGCATAAATGTTCGGAAGGTGTTTGGGTTCTTGGAAAGTAAAGTGTTTTACTTTTCCTTGAGAATGAGTGGCATTCTCCTTCATTTCCTGATTGCAAGGCATAAAACTGAGAGTTATAGAGGCATTCATGCGTCCCCTCTCTCTCACACACAAACATGCACTAAATGACGTATAGGGAGTACAATGCAGGGAAATATCACACATGCAGGTGACTCATGAAAGTTTTGGGAAAATAAACTACTTTGAAAGTGATTTGGCATCATTTAAACAACAACAGTTCAACTGAGTGATCCCATGCTAAATTTACTTGAAATGTGATGTGACAGCTTGGAGGTGATGAGGCTAAACTCTGATGATTGAAGGGTAACAGAGGAACAAGAAACCACTATATTTTCAGTGTTGTGTGAGAGGTAAGTATAAAAATACATGTCAGATGTAATAAGACTCAATATAATTGTAGTTATTCACTCAAGAGCTAACACAGTAACAGTTATTGTCTTCATTGTAAGATGTCCTGTGTTTCTGTCTGTGAACAATGAACAACTCAGTATTCTGCCCCCTTGTGGCCATAAAGTATAGACTACTTAACAAGCCAAAGAGAGGGTGAGACACAGTGAATGCATCAAGACAGTCACAGAGCTCATAGGTGGCAGGTGAGGCTGAGGATGGGGAGGACTAATATTTGACCAACTATCATAAACGTTTTAATGACCACAGAGGACAACATTATTATGTTTATAGCAGCAGTTTTTGCACTGACTGCAAACAGTTACACACAGCTAATAATGCAACACAATAAAAATAGACAGACTGCTAAAGTTACATGAATAGGCATATAAGAAAATGGTCTGGCATTAAGTGGCTGTGGTGGATGGTTAGAAAAAAACAAGTCTTGGTTACATTACACAATGCCAATTCTGTTTTTGATTAGGTTGATGTATATGACATTAGCAGCAGAACATGAAATAACTCCTTTGATATTGTATTTTCTTCCCATGAGTTGTTTGGGCCATTCAGTACTTAACTGTTTTTCCAAACCACTTCATGTGGTCTATAAGAGACCCCCTAACCTACGCAACCCACTACAGACCTTTCCCCTCCATCACCCTCACATTTCCTTAGCGTGGTCCCCTCTGAAAATTACCCATGTGGTCATTGCCAACAATGCCACTTCACACAAAAAAAGGACTCATTCAACCACCCTCCCATGGGAAGTATCCCAGTATCAAAGCAGCTATTTCATGTTCTATAGCTTATGTCATATAAATGCTTAAATGCCCATCTGGACTGGCACACACATTGGTAAGACCACCAGACCTTCAAAAACGCAAACTGCTGAACATCAGAGAAGTAATGTAACATCTAGTCCTATGCCTCTACATTTTTCCAAGGCGAAACACAACACTCTCTACGTGGGGACTGAGGCTTTTTGAATTTGACGAAGCTAGCGGAGGCTTTGAAACACAAAAATTAAAAACGTATATTAAAGTCTCAATTACGAAATGTAATTTATATCAGCAATATTTTTATGTATTTGCAGATTTTTATTTTAGCATAACCATAAGACCTTTTGCATGCTTTATCTTGATGCTGCATTGCCACCAGGTGGCTGTAGCGATAATGACACACACAATTATACCATAATCCAGGCATGACAAGGGCGACACAGACATTTTCATTATTTTAACTTTACCGGTATGCAGTGTAGGGTGCACAATAGCCAGCAGTAAATTTAGAGAAGGCTTAGCCTTCTCTAGCTTACATTACCCACCACCCCTGAAAGAGCTCCTTTAACTTTGAATAAAATCCCTTTTGATCTAAATTAAATCTTTTTTATTTTGCTCTCTGTTCCTAGAAATGGTGAGAGTGTGCATCCACACTGCTGCTGTCTCTGATAAAACAGTTATGTGAGAGATTGTGATGCAAAGACTGACGTGAGAATGAGAAGTACAGTAAGGTGCCTGAGAAAGTAGATTTATAATGCTGTACATATACCCTCTTCTTTTGACTTTGTCTTTTGCTACTCCCCTATGAATGAAAGCTCACTGAAAAAAATTGCGTTCTTTCACCTTGACATCAGCACAGACGTCATCCTAAAAGATTTTTAAAAATGGAAGAGCTGATGTTGAGTTTGGAGTCTTAAAAGTCCCAACTTCAACACGTTCTGGCCTATAAAGTTCAGTGGGGCATGAGAGGCTGAGCGCTATATGAGCAGGCGGTTTGGCAAAGGGCAGTGTGAGTGTGTTTATCTGTTTGAAATGTGTGTGTCTGTGTGAGCGTATGTAAGGAGTGTTAAATCCATGTAGGTGTTTGTATTGCATGCACCGTTTAAGTATGCTGTGTGTGCCACTGTGCTTTCAGCGTGACTGTTGTTTGGGTATGGTTGGTCACACTTGGCACTTTGTACGAAAAGCCTGAATGGGTGGCTGTTTGGACGCTGTTAGTTGTGGTTAAATAATGTAGCACACATGCAAACACACTTGAACTGCTCACAGCCACCAGTTGCCGTGTAACCGCCCAGTTGCCACCCATTGGAGAACACAGAATAACAGTCAGTGGCATGGGGTTGCCATGGTTGCAGCACAATGTTGCCATCACCCATGTGCCAGGCGTAGAAATACAAGCCAAGAAAAAAGGTCTATGATCCTGGCAAAGCAGAGAGGAGCATAAATTTCCTACAACCTATAGGTAATTTAGCAGAAATACAGAGTGTGAGAAGCCAACTGGAAACCACTAAATCTATATGAGGACCTGAACTCACTGAGCAAATACTACTTTGAACAGTACGACAAAAACTGCTGTTATATACCTCACTGGCAGAGGCAGAGTTCATGCTTTAGTGTGTGTCCATTCACCCACTTGCCTTGAAGATTGTGTAACATAATCTTGAATATTCACACAGATTCAGTCCCCCTAGCAGCATGCATGTGTGGCTCCACGTGCGCACACAGGTACATATCCAGTCGACTTTTCTTGCCGTAAGCCAGTGAAATAGAGGGATGCTGCCAAATGTTTTTGGATTTCAGAGCTCCAGCCCACTGTCTTTTCCAGACTCTCTCCCCCTCCTCTCTTTCTCTCACTCTCTTTCTCTGTGTCTCCCTCTTTCCTTTGCTGAGAAAGCGTGCTGTCGATGCACTGAAACACATGTGATCAAAAAAATGTATCTCCTCAGCAAGGCATGCATTTTGGAATCATCTCTTTATTTTTGGATATGTTTTCTAAGCTTCACTAATGTGTTCCTCTTGTTGTTTTTCCTTTTTGCTCATCCCCCTTCTGTCTCTCTCCCTCTCTGTTAGTTTGTCATGTGGGATACCTGAGGAGTCATGGCTATTTCTCTTCTCTCTCTGTTTGTGATGGAGGGATGTCGTTACAATGGAATGCAGCGGCGCTTGCCAGAGGCGTCACAGTGGATGGACAGAGTGAAGCAACGTGGGGATGAGGAGAGAAGAGGATTATCCAGAGAAAGGAAGAGGAAAAATAATATGACCATGTGTCCATTTGCAATATTTCTTTATCTGGCTATATTCCACTGACAACATCAAATTTAATAAACTACAACAACAAATCTATCAAACAAGCTCCAGTCCATGCCAAGACAACACGTGATATGAGTGGCAAGTACATTTACAGATACATATCCACATGGCCAACATTACTCCTGAAAAAATTAATCAGCACATCTGTAATTGAAACAAATCCATCATACTACCACATCCCCCCACCCGAATATACACACAGAATACACACCTTCATCATCAGCTAAAAAGTACAATCAGCTACAGAATTTAGGATACTATCACTCATCAGAGCAGTGAGACACAGAGAATCTCTGCTATCACTGCAGACAAAGTCAGAACACTCAAGCAAATCAATAGAGGGTGCACAGCGACAACTTTAATATAAGAATTAGTGTCCCTACAGTGTCTGGGCTGGAGTTAATCTGCAAGCTATTCCTCTGTGCACTAGTTAAAGACTGAAGAGAATTATGCAGGTCCCATGACTAAGATATTGCACCGTCTGTTTTTTATTTTTATTTTTTTCCCCTTTCCTGTTCTCTCCCTCTGTTTCTTTTGGCTTTGGCCACTGCAGCCACATGTAATAAAAGTGAAAAAAACAAGAGATGACAGGACACGAGGATGCTGACTGAGCCAGTGAAAATGTGAGGGCAGGTAGGGCTTACCTTTCTCTCCTCAGAGTGTCGAGGGGCAGGGGGGTGCACTGGGTAAGGGCAGCGGTAGGTGTGAGCTTCAGGTGGGTCTCTCTTCTACCTCCCTCCTTGCTTCAGCCACGCGTGTCTCCCATGGGATGCGATGGCATCAGATATACAATGAAGCCAAAAAAGAGGAGTGGTGTCCTCCTGGGCAAAGACCTGGCCCCCTGAATTGGTCCAGTGCTGCTCACAAGTGCAGGAGAAACAAATTCTTTAAAAAAAACAACCAAAAAACAAAAGTTATGGCTAAAGAAAAAAATGATATTTTCAACTGCAGGTGGAGCAAACTGTCTGTTTAACTTTTATTTTTCTGCCTCCAGCGAAAAACAAAAAAGTCCATCCATGTGCTTTTTGGCAGAGGTGGTGAAAGTGAGAGAGAGGGGATGAAAGAGCAAATGAAAGAAGAGGGAAAAATCCTCTGTGCCGTCCTCAAGCTGTCCAGACGCAGGTCTGAGAAGCACCTTCCCAGTCTGAGCGCTCTTGCTCTCCAGGGTGGAAAGTAGGAGGGAAGGAGAGAAGGAGCAGGACAGAGAAGGAGAGAGAGTGAGTAACAGTGGAGTGAGACTCAATCAGTCAGTCAGGCAGGCAGGCAGGCAGCAAGGCAGCAAAGCAGTGGATACTGAGCTAAATGCTGTGGGTCCGAGCAGGCTGCGCTCCCACTCCCAGGACTTATAACCAGGGGCTGTGCACCTCGCTGCTCCAATCTCCCTGGCTTACTCGGCGATCCCTCTCCCACTGGCTTATTTTGGGAAAGACAGACAGGATTGTTCACTGGGTTAACCCCCTTCATACAAAAAGCAAGTGTCTGTGGCTGGCTGTGCTGAGGAAGGAGGGGAGTGAGCAGGATTGGGTGGGGTAGCAGTCGCACAGAGAGGGGTGGGGTAGGATGAAGAGGAGGAAAGGGAACGAAAAGACACTGGGAATTTGGAGGCGTCTCATGCCCTTGTTCTGCCTCCCTTTTTTTACCACTCTCCTCTCCTTTCCAAACTCACCTTCCAAGAACTCACCCTGCCCTTTATCCTTTTGTTCTTCAAGCATGCTCGCAAATGCATAAATCAAATCATCAAATCGAGATCAACCTGTAGATAGTGGCATGAAACACCCGAGAGATTTTAATCCGGAACTCTCCCACAAAAACTCCCTTTTTCTTTACTTTCCTGTAACTCCAATGGGCAATTACAAATCTGTATGCATGACATAACAGTGAATAAGTGTAATACATAGAGAGGCTTTGTGTTGTCACCTTAAACCTGCTGCAGTTTGTGTATAATTGATACATGATAGGACTCTCTTGGGGTTAATCACCGAAGCAGACCAGTAAATGACATTGGTTCACATTTCCCTACTACAGCCTGGCTATTCATTCCTACAAGATGTATTACAGGTATCAGATAGACCTTACATCTAAAACGTGCCAAGCATTTGCCGGGAAAACGCATAAATTCTCATCAACATAGGTAATTGCAAATCATACTTTGGATGTTTGCTAACAGTCTGGATGGACTACAGTCGATCCTTATCGCAAACTCTGTTACTTCCAACAGAGCAGAGGTTTACTAAGACCTGTGTGCTTAGTACAGGCTTAGCATTCAGTGTTTAATTGGCAGAGTGTGAGCTGGCCCTGTGCTATGGTAGTGGACCTTGAAGAGAGAGCTGCTCCGTGTTTGTGATTGGACAAGCCGAAGAAAAGCTGGCCTAGCCTTTTCCTGAAAGACCTACTGGGACTAAGCCATTGGCTGAGTTAGAGATCAGATAGAGATGTGAGTCCAAGTAAATATTGAAACTCTACAGAGACGGGTATAAAGAATTAAGCAAAAGTACAGAGTCCAACATTTACTATATTTCTTTGTGGTTTTATTCATCACGTTCTGCCAATGGGGATTTGTTTATTAAAAATTCTGTCATTTCGGCAGCATCCACTGATTCATTACTTCAATCACAGCATAAATTCCATCTAGTTATCCACAGCTGGCAGTCGTGCTGTACTTCTCTCATTCGTGTTTTGCTTATGAGGAGTAATAAATGTCCCCAGACTGTGTAATCTACCAACCATTAGAACAAAAGTCACGCTGAACTCTGCTTTTCCTTGCATGAGAACTATGGAGTATGTCTCAAACAAGAGCATATTTGGATAATGTGTATTATATTTAATGGGGCCCGCCGTTTGAAGAGTTTGTCATTATGATACGATTTACAGTGCAGATGGAGTTTTATGTGTTTCTTTTGCTCTCTTTTGGCAAATTCCTTCAATATCAAGATAGTAGCGTGATTAAACAAGCAATGTAGGAATGAAGCATGGAGCTGATTCCATTTCTATCTATTCACAGACATCTTTTCTATACTGACTGAAGGTCATAAGCTGGGCAACTGTTGATTGTGCCGTCACAGTCCACAGAGGAGTATTTCGTTCATGACTGGAGCCGGCTAAATTGAATAATCTCTAAAAAATAAGCAATAGGCGTCATGTCTGTGAAAGAGCCATGGTGCAGTTGACTGAATGGCTCTCTGAACATGGAAAGGGTGGAGTGACCAGATGCCCAGCGATGATGTCATCAATAGGAGCCCTGTGCGGTAGTCAGGCCTGTCATTCATTCATACCCAGGTATGTGTTTCCACGTGCATGTGTTTATTGTTCATTGCACTCTGCTACAAAAGCAATAGCTTTTCTGTAGCTCAATGAAGCAAAAAATTGGTTGGTGGTGAATCAAACAAACACATGAAAGCCCCTGAATCTTCCAGTCATGGTTATGCTAAAGTTCCACTGAAGAACTTTGCCTCCAGCTCCTCAAAAGTCTCAGCTCACACTTTAATACTCTCACACAACACACATTCATTCCCGCTCATACTCTTTGGTCACACACACCCCTTGAAAAATCCCCAAAACCATTCACTTCAGCACAGTACACAAGTCCCCTCCCACTCGCTTGCTTTTACAAGGTGAAACATTCCCGAAAAGAGGGAAAAAACACCTGGTCGTCATGAGTTTCTCTTTTTTCACTCCACTTTTCCCCTTCGCTCCATTTCATTAGTAAGAGTAAAAACAAACAGCAGCCGTTTACAGACTGGAAAACTGTTGCATTGCATCACACAGGCTTGCTTTGCCCCTTGATGTTCGTCAAAACCCAAAAATAAGCCGTGAAAGGCAGGTTGGCGTCACAGATACACTCCACCCTGTACACCACACCCAGCGGCACCAAACATAGACCTACTATGTGTTAACGTATGGGGTCTGTTCTCGTCAAAGGTGGGGTGTGTGCGTGTGTGTTTAGGGTGGGGTGAGTTTGTTTGGGGCTGCATTGAGCATGTACGTTGCTTGAGTGAGCTGTGTGAATGGTCGGTGTGTGTCGAAGGGTTGAGTTGTTTGTGTTTGTGAGCTTGATTGGAATTAACTTTGGGGTTGTAATACGGCCTTGTTTATTCCAGTTGTGACTTAGGTATTGTATAGTGCTAACTGAATCAATAGCATGAGCTAACATGGCTTTGACAGCATTTAATCTAATTACTCAGATTCACAAAAAAAGCCTTTAAAAGCTCCCAAAAAGCTTCATTTTTCAATACCAGATTGTTGGTTTGCACCTACACCTAAGGCAAGTTCTTTTAGTTAAGCCCCTTTTATTCAAACAAGGGATCGATATCAAATAACAAAGGTCAGAGTTGAAGGTTCACGTGAGGACAGCAGAGGACAGGTGTTCCTCTCTTCCATCTCTCTCTTTTCTCCTCTGCTTTTATACTCCCTCTTTTCTTCACTATCAGCCTCTCTTTCCCTCGGGCGACGATTCAAAAGGGCAGTTTTCTCTCAGGTGATGTGGTCCACCTTTGTCTGTTCTAACCTTACAAAGGAATGCCTGGCATTCACCAGGCTGTGCCTACACGGGGCTGTTAAGGAGAGTGGAAAAAGGTGGTGAGGGAGGAAGGGAAAGCAGAAGGGAAGAGGCTAAAAGAATGGGAATAAATAGCTGAAGAGCATGACATTGGTAAAGAGAACAATGGAGAGTGAAAGAAGGATGATGTGGAGAGGATGAGAGGGAAGAAGGAATGCAGAGTTTAAAGAAAGCAGCAGACAGAAGAGGGGAAAGAATGGAGAGTGAACGCTAGAGGAAAGAGGGGAGTTTCAGTTTTTCACACGCTGTAGATAAAACTTGAAGTCTCTGAAATTGGTATAAATTTCAACAGGGAAATTCCTCTGAGATGGACTTGGGGCTCTGCCACCGCCTTCGGTTGGCACAGGGGTAGAGTGTGTGGGTGGGGTGATGGGACAGCACAGAATGGGAGAGGAGGTGGATGGAGGGAGCAGGTAGAGGAGCAATGTTTTTGGCTGCTCTCCCCCTGGCTCACCTGACGCATACTGCTGCCGAGCTCAGTTTCCCCCGGGGTAATCATTTGACACTGATAAAAGGGGGAAGGGGGGACAGTGGAGAGAAAAAGGATGGCAGTGTTTCCACCCTGGGAAAAAGCTTGCCGGAGAGATTAGAGGACAGTCCGGGTAATTCTTCTGAAAAAGAGAAAGGGAGAAAATTAAGAAGAGCAGGAAAGAATAACAGAAGGAGGGTTGCGCATTTTGAGAGGTGTTAGCTGAGAAATCCCCCCACTTTCTTCACCCGAACACCACATGCGCAAATGACTGAAGACACAAGGAGGGGTGCACATTTTTAAGTGTTTCCACAGTAACTAGTCCACCTTTCTTGCTCTGGCACATACACACCTACGTGCGCACACGCACGATGCTGCAGCGCGTGTAAATAGAAGAGTGGCGACTGAATGGTATTTTACTGCTTCTGTATTTATGGCAGGTTATTTTGACCCTGGGTGGTCTCTGCTGAAAGACTTCTAGGGTCATTAATCATCAGTCGGGAATCAAATGTCAGGTGTGTGTGTGTCTGTGTGTGTATGTGCATGAGAAACTGGAGAAGTTTGGTCAGTAACCAAAGAGGGAGCGAGAGTACCTACTGTACTGTACGGTAGAAACAGTAAATGTGCAAGTGTGTGTGAGCGTGTTTGAGGTTAGCCTTGCGTACCAGTGGATATCCTAATCAGCTGAGCTGGTGGTGGGATGAAAGAATGTGAAGATTATTGCCTGGTAATTGTTTCCAGAGTGCAACAGTGCTGGTATATCTCAAAGTGAAAAACTTTCAGTGCAGTGCAAATGCACATCTACCGTACCACAAGTCAAGGTTATGGGATACGTGCAGGAGCAGAACTCCCAGAGAAAGGAGTCCAGAAAAGGAGCATCAATGGTTTGAGCTGAAGCCAAGCTATCAAATTATGAGTTATATTGTGTATATTGTGAGTTTTAGTGAGTCTCGACTTCATTATTCCCCTTTGTCTTTCAGTAACCAATCTCAAAGGTGCATACAAACACAAACATATTTTGCAACTGTAATTTCCCCGGCATCTAATTTAACTGATATCCTGCCAATCTCCTGTTAAGGCTAACACGCAAACAGTAAAAACAACACACCCAGAGATCTGTACTCAACTGATAAGCTCATCACTCGACCATACCGGCTATACAGTGTTTCAAACTCTATTTTTTCCCCTCCCTCTCGTTGACAGACTCGTCTCGACAAGCCGGCCCTCACAGGGCAATGAGAACCCATGATCTTTCGCAAACACACAGAGAGACAGAGAAACGTTTAGGTTTGTTTTGTTATAGTTTTTAAAACCATTTTCCGTTTCAGAACCAGCAGGCAAGAGAGCAATTTCCTTCACAGCAGGAGCAACAGAATCCCCAAACCCAAACAATCAGGTTAGAATAAATAAAGTCAACTGCCGGAGTTTAGAGATCTCAGCAGCACATCCAAAAACTCCACCCCAGTGAGATATGAGGGAGAAATGCACTGGCACTCTAGTCCAAGGATGGGCAAAGTTCATTCATGGGTGTCTAAACCCTCAAGAGTTATTGTAAGTTATAACTGCAATTTTTAAAGCCTCTATTGTGAGTAACTATAGCTGATTTGCATTTGAAAATGCGTGTTAGCCCGGGGTGACAAGCTTGGTTCATAATCCTTTTAGGAACTTCATCTTGAGATCATATCTTAATTAACTCTTAATAAACTCATTGATTCTTGACATGGAAAACAGTTTTCTCATAATCATGACTTAATTATCTTATTATCTTGATGTAACAGATTGCAATGCTGTGGTGCCAATAGTTATAAGTTAATTTTGTACACCATTTAATTAATTTCCAGTGAACCTGTAAGATTGCATCCTAAAGTTGTATTTTTTTCTGACAGTATGGAATTTAATTAGTTTCAAAATCCGCACAGATAAAACCAGGCACGTGCACGTGATATGAGAACACAGAACATAATCTGTGAGAGGAAAAGCATCCTCGTGTGAGAGCATTTCTGCTTCGCATGCACAAATGTGGTCCTGCGAGCACAGGGATGTGACAACTGAAGCTCAACATTCACTTGCTCATCAACTTGACTTTTGAAACTTTGGAGGCAGCAATGGAATAGACAGTCCACTCCTTTGATTAGTCACTTAGAATACTGATCATGACTTGGGAAAGGGAAACATAAAGAATGACATTTAGCAGCAGATTCTGTCTTTTTGCCAGTTACACTTATGGAAGGTGTTACACATCATAGCAAAAACATTAACACGTTTTAAAATTTTTGTAAAACCTTTATTTTGTTGATGAAAACAGAACATTTTTCGCTTATATCTTTCCATCCAGACTCCATACTTTGACTTGTCAAATCTAGACTAAGTTACCGAGGAGATTCATTAAAACACAATTAGATACTGTTCTGTATGATTACAGAGCAGAAATGAATGCTCTGTCAGTGCCTTCATTTTTACATGTACAGATTTTAAAACTAATTAAATGCTGCAGTCCTGACAAAAGGTGTGTTGCCTAAAAATGTAAAGTGAAACCTATTGATCAGTCATGGTCGCTCGCTCAGTGTGGATAGATTCTTAGGGCAATTGAATGAGGCTAGCAGGAGCTTCATAAAAACTTGGTTTTATCTCAAGAAAATGAGATAGTAAAGGTGTGATTGTAAGAAAATAATGTTTGACATCTCAAGACATTGCACACTCTTTTCTCAGGGTAACTGGCAGCATGATGTACATACTGTAATTGTTATCTCTGGATATTAAGATGATTAAGTCCTTTACACTGGAAGATGATACAGTTGCCTTTCCTAACAAGATCAGTAGATAATTAAGCTGCAATCTCTGAGATAACAGGCCAAACAAACATACCCGACCATGGCCTGCTACCCCTTCTGAAAATAAATGCTGTTAAGGCAGGGTGAGGTGTGCTCAACCTGTCTCGTCTTATTGTCTGAAGACAAAACCCAAAGAAAATGTACCACTAAACAAAGGGTTGGGTTTCGATAGCAGGTTTCATTTTGGCTCTAGAATTAGGAAAACATTGAATTTTTAACTTTGTACCTGTCCTCGTTCTATCTAATATCAATAGCAATGTAGAAAAGGTTGCAGTTTTCTATTTTTTACCCGCTTTACTTATTAACATTGTACTCAAACCCTGTTAAACTTCTACGTATATCTTATCAATAATTGAAGCTTAATTCTTAATAGTTAGATCATGACTAAGTAGCTCAAAACAATACCTGTTATGTATCTAATACATGTTATTTGAAATTCCATATCTTTTGCCCCTCACATTTTTGTCAGGCTATAATTACATGTGTAACATTATGAGGCTACAACTCAAAAGTTCTTTTTTTCAGCCTCTTCAGCCAACAAAAAGTACAGATCTCAATTGAATCTATAAGTTTTATTTATAACTTAATTTAAAAATGGTAAAAGGTCAATTGTTTTCATAAGGGATTCAAAAGGATTCACGTTTCTTAAGCAAAGTCAATACTGGCATTGATAAAATGCTTCATTTACTTCAAACTCCCAGGTTGCATCCCTCTGTGACAGCGAGCCTCCTACTCTCCTCAGCACTACAACAGTCCAGGTTGCGACCCCTTGAGTGGCAGCGATACTCTCCCTGACCTTTGCCCTCTGTGTTCACACTAAATAGCTTCTGTGTTCCCACTGCAAATGCCTTAAGAGGTCATCGTGGTCCACTCAAAACTGCTTTTGCTGTTTAGTCCTATTATAACAAACTTATTTACTCTCTTGACCACTTGCTGACCCCAAAGAACCATCTAGTATTGTTTGTTTTATGTTACAGCTGCTCTAAAGCCAAAATGAGCTTTCCTGTGTGAAGCTGTCAGTAGCACTGTCTGTAAAAAGGCACGTGCACGTACGCACATGCATCCTGCTGAACGCACACATGTTCACACTCAGTATATTGGTGCACTGTCCCACCTGGCTTCCTGTCTAGCTTTGTGAATGTGTCCTGACCTTGATGCTCACAGGAACCTCCTCCCTAAACAGCTGTTTCCACGTGTCCCACCAACCACCGTCCTGCAAACATGAGGAAACAGAGAAATTATGCTTTATTCACCGTCTCAGAGCTCTGCTCACACACAATCTGTGGGTATCACATCATGAATTTTAAATTCTGAATGGGTAAAATGTCTTGATAAATGCATCTGGGAAAGCGGTTTGAATAACACAAAATTGGCTCTCAGTAAGACATTTAGGATTATTAACTGTCGGAAGGGATCATTTTCCCCCTTTGATCATTCTGGGAGTATAAATAGGGAACAATATGACCTTGTTCAGAGTAGGGGGAATTAGCCATAAAGCACTGGTGACTGAGGGAGTGTTTGATCCATAACACACCCTTTGGGGAAACACTGTTTTTTCATACAAAATTCATTAAGATGACTTATTCCTGTGAAACAGAGAAGACAGGGCGGTGCAAGGATGGAAATATATGTGTGTATATTATACAAAATAAGCTGTCAAAATGGAATATAAATAATGAGGCTGTCAACGTGTGCCAGGCCCTCGCCAACAAACCACAGTTTATGTCAGAGGAGTGGGGTTTAACATCAACCCTCACACACACCTACAGGAGAAAGTGGCAACTTGGTTTTGAAGGCAGAACATTTTTCTGCTTCTCCACCCTCTTTATATTTTTCTCCTGTTTTCCCAGTTTCTTCTCGAAAGCCTGCAGATGTGTAGCTATGAGAAAGAAAACAGGCAGCAGTCCTCCGGCTTTGGTTAGCATGGAGAGACATGCCAGAAAAACAAAGACCTCTGAACTGTACAAACACCACAGCAGAAAAACTGCAGCAAGGACCACCCATTGAGGTGGCAAGTGAGCAGCCACGACCAAAACCAGCTTCTTGGATCAGGGTGCTACTAGATAAAGAGCATGACATGCATGGATGGATAAAGAGTTGGAGACAGATGTGCAATATGGCAATATGAGAAAAGAGGACAGAAAAGGGAGTAAATGGGGATGTAGCCATGTCTTAATGCAGCCCAGTTGGAGTTACTACACGATTCCATACGTCACAATCGTCAAATGGCAATGTTCAGTACCAGCAGAGGAAGATAGAGGTGTGTCCTTCATGTAGTAGTGAGGTGTGAAGTAGGACTGTGCAGGCCAGAGTGTCGGATACGCATGTAGTGAAACTTCCATGCGGGAGAGTTTACATCCTGTCAGACACCTACAATTATAATTTGCATTAACTGTAACCGCAATCTTTCCCCAACCCTAACCAAGCACATGTGTTGCCCAATCTTAACAACAGTATATTTGCATTAACCTTACCTCAACTGTCATGTACAGATATTATAGAAAGAAAGAATCATGGTATTAAACACTACTAACCTTTACACTTGAACATGGGGTTTAATAAAGTCTTATCTTGTGATATTGTTTGCATATGGAATCTGAGACCCAAAAAAGGTATTCATCCACTGCAGTCATTTGCAATAACATGCAACCTCCAAATTCTCCTCATTCACAGAACCCTGCAACTCCCCAGCACTCCAATTAGCACCTTCCTTAATTACAGTTGCCTGCTGCAGACCTGAGGCTACAGCAAGTCTCTCTGTACATCTGTGTTGGTTTGTTTGCATACCCATGGGTGTTTATATGCATGAGACGTAGGCTTGAACATGTGCAGGACATCTACATTTTCTCTCATAGATTTCCTGCTTTGACTAACTTGCTAGGGGCAGGCGTGTCTTTTCTTTCCTGAGACAGTCGAATAAACATTATTGTTGGACCAAAGGCCAGTAGCTTGTATAGGACAAGGTCATGACTTGTGTCAGTTGTGCATGTGTGTCAGTGTGTGTGTTCAGAAAAGACACAAAAAGGGTGGGCTATCTAAATGCATGAAATAACAGAAAAGAGAAAATAAGCAAGAGGGAATACAACGGAATACAAGAGCAGTTAGGCATTACATACGTTATTAACGGAGCTTGTAAACTTGGGTCTGAGGTTGGGAATTTGTTTTTTATGGCACATTGTTGCTAATTTAAGTTGCCAAATAAATGTTCTTTACAGCAATTGTACTAAAAGAGGCTTTTTCCTGCTGTTAGCTGCAGGCTTTCCTTTCACGGCATATAGCCGGTCCCAACAAAAACACTGTTATCATTTTGTTACACGTGGCCAAAATCACCAGTAATCCAGTCGAGCAAAAATTCCAGCACAAACAAACAATCACGTTTTGCATCCAATGCTGTGCTACTTTGGGGCTGTAAAATGCAAATACCTCGTGGTGGGACGGAGGGTCTTGTGTTCTCTGCAGGCCAATTTCTCGTGGGAAGAATGTGAATTGCATATCATGGACGTTTTGAAAAAAACATATTAATGACTTGTTAGTGTTGCAATTACAGTTCAATTGCATAAAATTGTCACAAATGCAGTTTGTGGAGTTTATCAAATCTCACATCTAAACACAGACAGCAAACTGGGTTTTTATGGTGCCATTTAATGTCTGAGTATGTTTTAGTGTCTGTGTGACAGAAGCCCATTATTATTAAAAGAAATCTAACAAAAATACTACATATAAACTGTATGACCTTTGGATTTGATTTATATAGATGCTACAGTAAATCATGCCTCATCCAATGACATTTTAACACATACATTTGCAGTATATCCGATGATCTCATCTATAAAAAGCCAACAACGTTTATACCAATATGCTTTCTTTTCTTGCTTGGGGCAAATCTCCCCCTTTTTTGCCTTATAAAGCTGAATGCTATCCTGGAAAAGATATTAGCCTGTGTTTTGTATGAAACCTAAAGCCACATCACTAACTTTATTCGAATCCCCACCACCATTTAATATAATGTAACTCTACATTCCATGTTAATTTATGTCCATGGCAGCTGGAGTGGATGGAAGCTGGGCACGCTGTGTACATAGAGAACATGTTTCAGTACTGTTATAAAGTGAGTTACTGTAGATCTCTCCACTGGTTACTGACTTTCTGTTCATCATCTATCCTTCTATTCTCTTGTTCTCCTTCTCCAGCCTCTTGCCCTTCATCGTCCACATATTTCTCCCTTGCTGTGTGTTTTAAGGCTGAGCCCTCAACCCAACCAGTGGGCTGTGGTTCCCTCCTAAACCATTCACATGGAACTGGTTAGGAAGACATTCCTTCCATGGAGGGAATGTCTGGCACCAAGCGCCTGTAATACAGAAATCATAAACGGGAGGTCCAGCCTAATCACATCCCGTGGCACTCTCACCCTCTCTGAGCTCCCTCTTCCTCCTTCCTCTTCCTCTCATCCTCTCTGAGGAGTTATTAAGAAGGGGATGGGGAGACCGAGAGCATTAGCTGATCCTATCTTTTCCTTTCCTGTGTAATATAAGGGTGTAAATCACTTGTGGAAATCGAGCGGATCAGATTCTGGTGGTTGGCAAATATTCTTGCTTATCTGATCCCCTGATTCCAGTGCGGAGTAAAAGTGCTTCTATTTCCATAAATAAATAAATACATAAAATGTTATGGATTGGGTGCATAGAAAGTCTGTTGTTTTGTTTTGCAGTTGCTATAACACTCTCCACAAGTTTGTCCGAGCAACAGGGATGTAATACCATGTTCAACAGGCTATGGTTAAACTTTTGATTGATCAAAGTTGGCTGACAGTCTGCAATGCATTACAGTGTAATGGGAGAAATTTGTTTCTGCACTTTAAATGCACTGAAAAGAAAAATCCACAAGTCCTACATAAAATAAAAAACATATCACCCCTTAAAACAAGTGCATATGTAATATTTCTAACATTTGTCAGGTTTTGGAAATATAATTTTGGTCTGAATGTTTGTTTAAAGGAGTTTTCAGTTTTGAAATAACAGTCTTAGTTAAATTCTCAATTAAATATGATTGGCAGAGATTATTACTAAACCGAGTACACAAGTACAAAACCAGGTGAAAGGTATAATATGTGATCACAGATTGGTAAACTTTAAAGCCACATTCAGCAACATTTTCAAACCAATAACAGATCAATGAATAAGTAATATGAGAGGTATTGCTCATAGTAATGAACTTACAAAGAATTATCAGTTGATAAGCGGTTCC
The DNA here is from genome assembly GCF_027409825.1 of Scomber japonicus. NCBI lineage: Eukaryota > Metazoa > Chordata > Actinopteri > Scombriformes > Scombridae > Scomber > Scomber japonicus. The sequence continues at coordinate 20,423,396 of NC_070592.1, read as the reverse complement.
TGTGAGCTCTATGAACATTTTTACATCTTTCAGCTCACTGTTTTGGAATTGAGGGCTGAAACTTTGCTGTTTTGGTTTACTCTTACCCATAGAGTAGGTTTCAGATGTATGCAGAGAATATGCTTTGATAAATCTTCTGTACCAGCACCACACATCTGCCAAAGTTAGTGACTAGCAGATTAACACATCAAAACATTCAGCTGCGTGTCATGTTTCACATCTTGCCAAATATTTCCAGTAGGGAGTTGGTGAAAAACAACCTACAGCTAAATAGAGAATATATGATTTGCATTTGTGGGATGGCAAGAAGGACAACTCACTCTCTGCTGGATAAATAAACAAGCTATTTACATTTTCAGTTTGCTAACATGTTTGCCATAAGGGCTTTATTAGATGATAATGTGTCACTGTTGTGTTTATGTCATGCTCTGCTGCCACCAAGTGGCCACAAATCAATTAATATGATTTAAGGGGAAATGTTTAACCAGAAGCAAGGAGTCCCCAGTCAAGATTTGAGATGCAATGGATCGCTAAGATATGCAGCAGGGCCAATCTATACTAGCGCTAGTGAAGTAGTTTATGCTTTCCACTGGTAACTCATAACATTAATTGGCAGTGGAAGCTATTATTGCACCATTGTCATGCAGGGCCAAACCACCCAATGTTGTATTATGAGTTTTCTCTGGGAGATAATCTTAAATATATTTATGTTGTCTTTTTACCAAACCAGCATGATGTTTGGTTTATGTTGTTGTTTTATCAAATAATTTTCCAGCAAAGTATAGTATCCAATTGTGGCTACTGTTAAACCAATTTTAGATTACTTATCACATCTTTCAAATAAGATGAGACAGGTCTAGTGGAAATATGCAGTCTGTGTGCTGTTAGCATTTTTCCAAGGTGCCTTTTTTGATACTACCACTGGGAGTCACCAAAGTCAGACATTTTCTAATTCTACAACAAGTGACAGTAAAAAAAAGTGTGAGATAATTGTGCAAGCATTTGTCTAATGATGCAGCTGTAACTCAACAATTGATCGGGTTGCAATTCAGCTAAGTCTCCTTAACAAGAGGACATATGACATATATGCAGAGTTTTGGACAGTGGCTGTAGATACTAAATTTCCTGGCTTTATCATAAATCAATCACCACCAATAAACAGAGATATGACTCATGCCCTGCTCTTACTGTGCGTTTATCTTCTCTTGGAACTGTATATTCTCCCTAATAAGCTTAAGTCTTCCCCAGTCTTCCTGCACTTTGGAGGCCATACAGATGTCCTGCCTCTGTTTCCTCCTCCTGTTTCTCCACTGCTGCACTTGGCCCCGATTTGTCCTCTTGGATAAAAGCAATGAGAAATGGGGCGGCAGAGGATTGCCTCTGTCCCAGTGCCTCATCCATGAGGACAAACCAGCGCCAAGTAGAAGCAGTGGGTTTTCCACTTCACGTTCCCTCTCCTGACCCTCGGTAGCTGAAATCCTAAAACAGAGAAAAATCTTAACCATAATATGAAACTTTTCCGAAAAGTGTCCAGCCTCGTTTTAGCTGATAGCTGCTGATCATACTGTCTGAAATGACAGCTGTCACAGGCAGATTTTGTCAACTTTAATATCTATATTTAACGCTGATGCTTGAACTGTCTACATGATATTCTTGGTTGTTATTTGGTAAATGTACTCTGCTGCTAACGTGTAATATTTAAATATTTTTCTACTGAAGCATACCATTCTGTACCATTTTGGTAAGCAAAGGCCTCTGTTTTATACCACCGCAAAGCTGGTGGTAGTGCAAACACAGCCATTTTCCAGTATTACCAGTATTTCTCAAACTGTGATCTAGGCACAAAGCAATCCTAAAGTTGTTTTTGCACAGAAAACCTGAAATTAGACATGTTTAACCAACTCATGTGGAGGTGATTTCAGGTGCAGTAAAAGACTGGATGCATGTTCATCCACACTGCCACCCAGAACACACTAACACACAAAATGCTGTTGCCACGTGTAAGAAAGCACTGTGCAGGAGGGAAGTGATGATTGTTTTCATTTCAAAATGTTCACCTTTTTCTGTCTCACTCTCTCCTCTCCTCTCCTGTCTGAAAGATGCTTGGTCTTTCTTTATGTTTTGCTCATAAACTGAAAGTGGCACCTCTAAATCTCTACTGGTTTGGGTTTCTAAAGGAAACACTCCATCATTGGACCCCTGAAAAACTGGCTGAGGGAAACAATGGTGCCCTTGAATTTCTGCTGCTCATTTTGCATGTAATGATATCTAGATTAAACACAATATTATTGTTGGCCCATGCAAGCCAATCATGATTTTCTCTCACCCATGCATCAGAGTATGGTGCACGTGGAAATAGTCCTTATTTCAAAACACCAGTCTTACTTACAGCTTCCTGATGGTCGTTTTGGGGAGAGGGTTGAAAAAAAGAGGGATAGAGTAATTACAGTGTAGGGAGGAAAGGAATACTGGAGAAGCAAGGGAACAAAAAGGCATCTGCAAAGTCAAGTTATGTTGGTTCACCCTGGCATCTGTGTTCATTTTTTAAAGCTTCACCATCAACAGTTTGTGATTAAGTTTGTTCCATTCCTGTCAGACATTGGGTGATGTTGACCATCCTAGCTCAGAAATGTTCAGTACGTTAACAAACCAATCTTTATAGGATGATTGGTGTTGTCCTATATTTTGTTAATGTCAACAAAATCCCATTAAAATACCAAAAACAACAATGAGTAAGTACAGCTGATAATGCTTTCCTGTTTCCCTATCCTGTTTGTACCACTCAGCACAAAACTCATTGGTTTCTGCAGAGGAAGTAACAGGTCATAAATATGTTGTATTTCTCTTAAAGGCTATATAATTCCCTAAAGCAGCTGGGCACTGTAGTTTAAAGGACACATTAATCATACAGGATTAAACAATGCATTTATTGTGGACTATTTTCATCTGTGGATCAGTACACATTCGAGTTATTTCCAACAAAATAAATGACAGTGGCTGCGTTACTTGTAGTTAAAGAATATTACAGTTTGTACAATGATGTGTTTCAAATGTTCTTGGACAACATTGGAGCTCACGTAGCACAAAGGAATAAGTTATATCAGGCTTTATGTTTCTACACAAGCAACAGTAGGATCAATTCATTGTTGATTTTGTTCTTTTCATGGTATTTGTTGACAATAAGGACATATAAAATATCACCAGCCCTACTCTTTATCACCTAATCCTTAAGCTGGACTGAATAAACAGAATCATCAGTAGCTTTTGGCATTCAAGCTTCCCTCACTAGTGACTTAAATCACCATTGTCAGCTCAGCCATGTTACTGCTCGTTTGAAATACTCTGAAATCCACATAATCATGATGGGTTAACTTTTGCAGATACAACGTTGCTGAGGTTTGAGCCTTATAAACAGTGCTTATGTGGGCCCAGCCTTATACTGACCTTGGAAAAAAAAAGTTTGAAACTCCAAAAGCCTGGCCTTGTTTAGAATCTAAGACTGAAATGAAGATCAGAAGTAATGCCATAACATCACAGTGTTTTGGAACAGTGAAGTGATTGCTTAGTTGTGTGTGTGTACTAATGAGTATTTGAGTGGTATTGCAAACCTTTAGCTTAATACTTAACCACTTAATTAAAGGCATTAATCTTCTTCTCCTGAGTTGAAATTGAATGAAATTATTAAAATTAGTAAAGGGATTCATAATTTCCACCTCTGTCTAGCTGAGATGGGGTCAGTCCAGGAAGTTCTATTATAACAGCAGTTCCCATATACAACAGGATCACCTGCTTTAACATTAGAAGAGTCAGATGCACAACAGCCTGATCTACAAACAAGATCATCCCAATACATTAAGTTTCTGAACTTTCAACTCCCATTACTTCATAGTAAATATGCCCTCTCTACCACCACAAAGCTAACAACATTCTTCCCTTAATTTCTCTCCTCTCATCTATCTCTTCACCTGGGTCCCCTGAATAGCAGGAGCACACAGGAACGTAGGGTAATCTGTCTGGGCCAATGTGCCTGGCTATGCATAGGCTCATGTTGAGGCCAGCCTAATCACCTTTCGGATCAGCATGGAGAACAGAGGAGGCTGTACCTTTTATCCCAAACCAAAGTCAACAAGGCAGGATTCCTGGGAAGCATTGCAGACATTCTTGAAAGCAAAAAGGAGGGGTAAAAAAAGAGCCACTGAACCCCCTCTCCTAAATATAAGAGAAGTCCAAAGTGAAGAGAGGAGGGCACATAGCTTGGGTGTGTGTTGTTGTGAAACAAGACAAGGTACCCCACGTGTTCCAAATACGCTTTCAACTTACTTTCTTATTACGTGTAAATTAACTCCATAAGCTGCTTCAATTCCTGTGCCAGGCCAAAAGTTTGGCAAGTGACCTGACGTAATTAATAACTCACTTACCTAGGTGCTGTTTGCACAGATGGACTTCCTCCTTCAGAACTGGCCACCCTTTTTGCGGGTGCTATTTCCTCCCTCTGGCCTGAGCTATCACATGCTGTGTAAACACTGACATTTGCTGAACATGCCAAGCACAGCAGCACTCTTGTATGAGTTTGAATGTACGAGTCAGTTTGCTTCAGTGCTGCCAATGCAGAACCTGTGCCCATACATTTTCTGTTGGTCTGTCTGTCTGTCTATGGATCCACCACTTTGGTCCAGACTGAAATAGCTCAAAAACTATTTGACAGATTGCCATGAAATTTTGTACAGACATTCATGGTCCCCGGAGGATGAATCTATCAGGCTCTTGTGATTCTCTGACTTATCCTCTAGCCCCAGCATGAGGTATTGTGTGAAAGGTCACTATAGGATGGAGTGCCATGACATTTGGTAATAGACACATCCCTATCAGGATCAATAGGTATAACTTTGGTGATCCCTTAACTTTTAATCAAATGAAACCACCAGATCAAACTTTCAGTTTCTCAATTATTTTAGTTTATGATCAAATACCTGGAAAACGGACGAACCATCACTCTCAGTTGTAATTTGTGTTAATTGGTAAACATTAGCCTGCTAATGTCGTTGTGAACATGTTTGTATGCTGACATCAGCATTTCACTCAAAGAACAGCTGTGCCTCAGTACAAACTCACAGAGCCTCTAGAGTGGCTATTAACTCTTTGTCTTGTTCATTTGTTTGCAACATACTCTTATTAATAGAGGAGTATTCATTATAAACTTACTGTATACTCTCCTTGAGACTCATAATAAGTACAACCACATCAAGAGAAGAGAAAATAAAGAGAAATTGAAAGAAACAGAACAGAAAGAGAAAATTGACGGTAAGTGGTAGAGAGAAAGTAAAGAGTGGTGGCAGTAGGAGGATGGGATTGGAGACTATTTGGCCAGAGATGTCAGTGAGGAATCAGTGAATAACTTGGCTTGTTTCTTTGTGGTGAGAACAGCATGGGCTGTAGGCTGGAGCCAGAGCCCACAATGTCTAGCCTGGAAGGTTCTCTCATTAGAAAGATTGGAGCACACAACCTCCTGGGAACCGCAGCGCCAGAGTGCAGCACTCATCAGAGCCCTGGGAACGCTTACTCTCAAGGCCATCTCAGGTATAAAGTAATGGAGATCAAAGATTTACTTTTCCCTATTATAGCTTTTCCTATTTTATGTCACCCTTGTCTTTTGTTTCTGTGCAGCATGTGTGTGAAGTATGTGGTGATGCTTGGAATTGCCATGCGAATATCCCACCCCTTTGTGTTTGTTGATTGAGAATGTGTCTGAGAACATCCAATAAGACATGCGTGGAGTCTCTGTACTGTCTCCATTGCCAGAAAAGTCCCCTTTGAAGGACTGCAAAGGCATGCCAGTGTTTTTTGTTAAAACACTCGTTTTATGGCTTTCAGGGAGCTAAGCTTTGCTGGTTGGCAGGAGAAATGACAAAATACAGAGAGGGAGCAAAAGAGGGGAGGGGAGTTAAAAAGGCCAAGGGTACAAATATTCCAGTGTGGGGTCCTCGGCATACAGATCATCGGACCATCTGTGGCAAGGCCTCTGAGGCAGTCTGTAATGTTCCCCCTTAAATTATGAGAAAAAACATTTGAACCTGTGTACTCAGCCGGAAACCATAAACGGTCAGGAGTCTTAACAAGAGCCATGCACTTGTAATTGTTACAATCAAAAAGTCACAGGGATACACATGTAGAAGTGTGTTCTATCCTAAATTATCCCTGGCATGTGGATCCAAAAGCAGGCTGTAAAATAAATGTATGTGACTTGACAACATTTCATTTAACCTTCTTTGCAGAGATGCCCATTTGCTGTAAGAATAATGAGAATACTTTTTAAAGGCAATTTTTGAGTTAGCTAGTGAGTTTAGCTTGTAGAATGTCTGACTGCCTGACAGCAAGATTTCTGTATGTGAGACCCTCATGTGCTTAAGCATGTGTGTGCCTTGTCAGTGTCTATACTGAGAAATCTGTGTTGTATGACTGTGACTCCAACTAAAGAGATCCCCCACTCTATATACATGTGGACAAGGTGGTTATTAAAAGTCTTCAAATGGAACCTAACTCTTGTAATTTACATGTTATTGTTATTTTAGTATGTGTGTGATGCTTTAGGAGTCCTCTATTAATCACATTTTTGTGTTAAGTGAACTACAAGAGCATTTTGGTATGAATGTTAAACATGGCAAGTGTCTGTCTTTGTATTTATTATGACTGATAACAAGTCCTATACTAAACTTCAGACGTTGAAAGTGCCCTATTTTAGTAAATATTTAGTTCATGATTCTATACTTTATGTCAGCCACTTAACTAACCCCACTGTCTTGTAGTAAAGACTGAAATGTCTGTGCTTATTGTCATTTTAAATTAACATGATGTATTCACATAAATGGAAAATGAATGTTGATGCAGTACGTCATATGAAGGGTCTTGATGGTAGGAATGAACTGGCATTGATAGTTTATTTATTTTTAGTTTGTTAATTTCATGCAACATTGTGTTGTAAACTATCCATGATGTACCTTGCCCCTTACCCAATGTGTACTTGAGCAGGCTTTTCAATCCTGAACAGGATAGGCCACTAGGTTTTGAGTTTTCTTACAGTCAGCATTTAAACTGACCATGCAGTTGACATCTTTGCAGTGGCATGCGCAGACTTTTTGAAGGACAGGGGCGAAAAGAAAAAAAAAGAGCACATACAGTGCATTCTCGCCAACCAGGAGGGCACTTAAGCATGCGTTTGTGCCACCCAAGAGAGCAGTTTATCATGTTTTAACAAGCTAAGGGGGCAGTTTAGTGTGTTTTTTCCACCCAAGAGGGCACTTTAGCACACATTTTGGCTCCCAAGAGGACACTTTAGCGCGCATTTTTCAACATTCCCCCCCCCCCCCCCCCCCCCCCCCCCCCCGCCGCACACCACTGCATCTTTGTATCTGTGTATCGATGAGCTAAGTTTAAGTGTGGTGACTTGTGGCATAGTTGGTTCAGACTGACTGAGACTAAGTGCCAGAAAACAACTAGTTTGCATGATAAGTTGTCGGACCACATTGGAAAGCTAAAGAGTTTATGGCTGTTCCAAATGGCCGCACTTGAAGATGAAGTGAAAAGCCGACTGTCATAGAGAGCAGGGACATGCGAGGGTTAACAACACACATTTCACTGGTTCTCCTCAAAGGCAAACATAGTTTTGAATTTGGCTGTAAGCAACAGAAATAGTTGTGTAATCAAATGAAAAATTAGCAAAACAGAAAGAAGTTAAAATTCTTCTCACTTTCACACCTCCACAGACCTGTCCAATCATTGTTTCGGTTTTGGAAAGTTACAGAAATTGTCAGACGCAGCACCGTCAATCACAATGTTGCAGAGGTGTGGGGGAAAGAGGGTTTCAGCTGCTGTTCGACCTTTAACCAAGCAGTTCTGATAAAGTATACTGGCACCTAAACAATGCTTTGTTTGAAGAGAGTAAGATATATGTCAATAAAGATGTTTGCTGTTCTCCAACTTAAAGCAGCAACCTCAACCTCACTTTTCTTAAGATGCACTATTTAACACATAATAACTACATTATAAGCACATGTTTAATTTTCCATTATGGTCACTAAAATGTGTAAAAACTTACAACGTGAAAACTAAAAGGCCTCAGAGGAACACTCCAGAAAGCTACAGGTGTTTTAGGAGTGGCTACAGTCCTCAGCAAAAACAGCAGTCAGCTATACATCTGGGACTTTTAAAGCAGGTTCACTCTTTATTTTAACAAACTTTTGTGGCTTAGTATGTGTTTTCAGACACATGGACAGCTGGTTGTGATTGAATTAAAGTGCTGGGTTTGGTACCAGGGTACCACAGGTGAACAAGTTATTTTTACAGTTATAGCCACCTTGAATCCATGACTCAGCACTCCTAGTCCTACATGGATTCCACACTGGAAGCAGAAAAACACTTACCATGACGAAACTGTTGAATAGGGCAAGTGTCCAACAGTCAAAACTGTCACTGACATTAAGGGCACACATTAGCAAATTTTGTAGAACACCACTTACAAGTCTGCTCCAGCCACTTCTCCCTAATGTTACTGTTTTTCAAAATAACTGGTCTGCAAAGTGTTTAGTTGCTACCCTCATCATTCTCTTCTACGTCAATCCTCAAAGGTTAAGAGCTTGTTCTTTCCTAAAATACCCAGCCAGAATCTTTTCAACATTTACCTCATGACTTCTATGAATGAAAAGGCTTTCTGTGTGGAAAACTTGGTGATTAATTTTGCCCCCAGCAACATAACTGTGTTGATTGTTTTCAACCTTGTCATGACTGGCTCAAGAACCATGACAAATAGCAGGAGGCAACACAAAAAAGTTAAAGCAAAAAAACATTATTTTATTTGCAACAACTAAAAATGTCAAAACACTGAGGTGTGGCAGGCAGTACTCCAGTAGCCTTGGCGTGTATGCTTGAATGATAAAATAGTGAGTAGAGTGCAAAAGTGTGTAAAAGAAAAAGCAAAGACAAAAATGGAGACCATGGAGAATAGGGAGAAGAGTTTCTCCTGTCTTTCTCATCATGGATCAAGTGGTTTACAGTCTTATAGTACAGGGAACAACAGACCCAGGTTTGCAACACAAAACACAAAAACAAGTAGGCAGCACAACAGCCAAAAGAAGCAGGTTTATCACACTGGGGTGCCAACAGCAACCATGACAAAGCAATTTAAACAAATTCTCAAAATAAAATATACAACACTCTTCCTCAACCTCAGCACCAGGATCCTGCTTGTATACTATAAGGAAAAGTAGCGATTCACACAACACAGGCTGTAGCGCATCCACTACCAGAGTATCTGACCCCTTAACGTGGTGTATATTCAAACAATGAGCATGTAACATCAGAGACCACCTAATTAATCTTTGATTGGGGCATTTCAGTTCAAAAATGTTAGTGGGGTGTGGTCAGTAAAGACAACAACCGGCACTCCCGAACCCACATACATCATATTGACACATAGTGGGACTAAAGCCAAAGTCTCCTTTTCGATGACAGAATAGTTAGGGTTTTTATTTAACTAACTTTAAACTTACAGACAACTGCCCTCATGTGACTTGTATCCACCTGCAGCTTGATCAACTTCTCCACACAGGGGGTGGCCAGCATTGGACTACTACACAAAAGGGCCTTGACGTTCTAGAAAGCCTGCTGACACACAGAAGACCACACATATTTAACATATGCCTTTAACAAATCAGTAAAGGGTGCAACGACAGAGGAAAAATTCCCACAGAAACTATGGTAGTATCCTACTATCTTCATGGACCTGCATCAGCTCTTTTGTTGTCATTGGCGAGGGAAACTGCTCTACAGCCAGCACCTTTGCTTGCACTGGCCGCACTTGGCCCTAGCCCACAACATGTCCAAGGTATGTTACTGTTGCGCGAGGAAAATCACATTTTGCCAGATTAACTGTCAGTCATGCAGTAGCCAAAGATTTAAACAATAGGTGTAGACAACCACGTCATCCAAATAGACAGCACAAGTCCCCAAACACCTTATTCATCAAACCTTGGAATGTTGCTGGTGTGTTCAACTAGCCAAAGTCATCACTTGTTATGAATGCTGGCCAGATGGAGTTATAAATGCAGAAACCTCTTGCGCCCTTTGGACAATTGTACCTGCCAATATCCTAAAGCAGATCAAATTTACTCACAAACCTCACATATCCAACCTGATTGATGCAATTATCCATCTATGGAAGTGGAAATGCATCTGGCAGGGTGACACTGTTGACCTTACGAAAATCAGAGTAAAATCTGGTGATGTTATCAGACTTAGGGACAAACAAACATGGAAAGGCCCAGCTGGAGATTTTATCAGTTTTGTATTCTACTCCTCTATATAATGCTCTCCAAGGCGGGTTTATGATGGTGTGTCACTAAATAAACCTGGGACATTGCTAATTAGGTCAGTCAACTCAACACGCTTCAACTCTTTCAGATGGCCGAAAAAATTATCCAATTTGAGAGCTTCAATGTTCTTTAGCCAACCATAAAGCAATGTTTGATCAAAACTACAAGACTACTATCTGTCACTCCATCACTGCCACTGATTGAGAAGGGGAACCCACCACAGTGTTCACAAGAGCGGCAAGGGTACACTCTGAACTATGCACCTTTACCACACTTGGCTGAAACTGCAAGGGAGTAGTAAAGCTACAACAGTTTGGCATAACAAAGCTGTTATTTCTTCCTCTGCTCTTCATAAGAAATAAAGTTCTTCTCCTCTGAGGTCTGATTTACCACCGTATGAGGACCTGTGAACCTGGACTGACAATTGGTGAAAGAGCCAGCATTAGATCGCCAGGACTAAATTGGCACCACTGAGCTCATTGATCATAAACACACTTCACTTTATCTTGTGCTGCAGCCAATTTCTCCTTTGCCAATTCCTCTGCAACATATAACCTATGCCTGAACCCATTTACATAGTCAATTAGACTTTTTAGAGGTTCACTGCTCTTAAAATTGTCCCTCAACACTGCAAGAGGACCACATATAGAACATGCTCAGTCATTGGGACTAAACTCGGTGCTCTCTTGGGTTACCTCCCTTGCTGCCAACATTAACCTAAGCAATCCTTCCTCCAAATCCCTGCCCAACTCTGTGCAAAATGTGTACAGCTGTGACATAAGTGTTTGATGAAAAGGCTCCAGTGCCCTCTGACTTTATACACGATAGGCTGATGACTGAGAGTACTTTAACCAAGATTGTTTTAACACCTGCAGAAACATATGGGAGGAAAAGTTAGAACCTTGATCACTTCAAGCAACCCTGGGGATGCCAAAGATGTCAAAAAACTGTGAGAGTGTTTTGACCACAGAGCTGATTGTTATTGACTGTAAGGGATATGCAGGTGGATATCTGGTAGCCTGATACATGATGGTCATAAGATACTTTGTTCCTGAAGGAAGGAGGCAGAGGTCCAACACAGTCAATGATTATATTCTTAAATGGTTCACCAATGGCATGTATTGGGTGCAATGGAGCAAGCTTAATAACCTGACTTGGCTTGCCAGTTATTTGACATGTTTGGCAAGTTCTGATGTATTCTGACATCTCCTTTTTTAGCTGAGGCCAAAAGAAGTACTGTTAAATTTGGTCATATGTCTTCCAGACCCCCAGATGCCCTGACTGGTCATGGGACACCGGCAAAAGCAAGTTACAAAATCTGGCTGGTACTACAATTTGGAAAATTGGAACATGTTGACTGAACTCGTAGACAAAAACCCATGCCCAACAGCACTATACTTAGAGCCACTGGCAATACGCCCATTTCTCCAATCATTGTGGTGCACCAAGACATACTGATCTGTATCACACTTCATTTATTCCAAAGCCAATTCTTTATCAAATTCACAGCTTCAACACGATGCTTTAACTTTTGTTCCATGTTGTTGATGACACGGTAGGACAAAGGTCCAATTTGTAACAACCGTAACTCCCTCTGCAGTCTGAAGGACTAACCAGTACTCTGACCTATCAGTGAAGACAAACAAGCAACACTTCCTGCAAAACCATAATCTTATACAAATCAGCCTTTAAAATAGACTTAACTGCAGCTTTCTGAAAACAAGTCTGATGGAGTCTCAAAATGAAGGAGGTATTTTACAAACCCAGACCAATGGAAAGCAGTGGTTAGCACACTGGTTGTAAAAGAGGCAGGAGCATCCCCTTTATCTGCCTAACCAAACACTAAACTAACTCACCCCTAGTCCTCATGTGGTTAGATGTGGCAGATACTTATGTGCTAATGACCGGTGGTATGGAAAACTGGCCAGTATCTGGCAACTCCCACACAGGGTCCCAGGACAAAGCTCTAACCACGTTCACCCTAAAACTACAAAAAATAACAAGCCAGAGAAACTCAAACAAGCTAATAAGTCCAACAGAGGAAAATAGTTTTAGCTTCACAACAATTACACCCGCATTTCAATACTTACCTTCCTTTGGTCTACAGGTCTTCCAATGCACAACTCTAACCATGCTCTTTTGAACAATAACAAAGACATTCAACTCACCCAGGTGTTTTCGCCAACCTCAATTACATAGCTTGAGGCCCAGGTGTGACAGTCAGTATATCAGTGGTGTTGGCATCTATCCATGAGTGATAAAATAGTTAGTTGAGTGCTGTGTGGTAAAAGGAAGAGCAAAGACAAAGATGGGGAGCATGGAGAGTAGAAAGCAGAGTTTCTCCTTTCTCTCTCATCAAGGAACAAGTGGGATGCACTCTTACAGTACTGGGGTTAGGGTTAGGGTTAACCCTAACCCACCAGGCATCTGCAGTACAAAACACAAAGACAAAGCCAGCCCAATAGCCAAAAGACTTAGGGTCATCACACCCTGCAGGAACAAATGTCCAAGTTGGCCTGGTCTAAACAAACAATTTGACAATCCCACTTTAAACAGAGCTTTCTCAAAACCGATGTGCCTTCTCCAGCAAATTGCCAAGGCAACATCAAAAGTAGTTTTTCAATTAAATGGTTTTGACACCAAAGAGGCCGGGTGCTATTCTTGGACCATTTGCTAAATTGGGGGCGCTGCACACTAATATTACTTTTAGAAACAAAGAGCTACATCTTTAATCCACAATTCACAACCTATTAATTTTATCTAAATTTCCTGAAACTTTACTTTAAAAAAAGACACATGATAACAACAATGTAACATGTGTTACAGTCAATTTGAAGAAACGTGATCAACATCATTCATTTGCCAACCTTGGCACAAATGTGGCACTATTTCCTAATTCCAGATCGGGTCTTAAAACATACCTCTCAAAGCAAGAAGACTTCTGGAAGCACTTTACTCAAATTAACTGCATCTGGCAGAACTAATCTGAAGAAATAATAAGCTAAAATCACATATCATTACCCTGCATATACAGTATGTTTATCAGTCAATCTCTTTTGGTGAGTAATATGGCCAGTGAAAGGCCTTGAGCCATGATAGCTTTTTATTAGCATTATGTTCTAACTTTGATAACTTACCCTGATGTAAATCCTATGGGCTATCCACACTGATTGGATCAACTTTATTTGTTGATGGACCAGTGCTTTGACCTGAACAAAATCCTACTGTAAATTTACAAAGTTTGCTGTGTTACATAAAGAGAAGTACTACAAGCTTGTGAAGTTTCTGCTTTGTTGTAGGAGTGGTAGGATACACAGGTAATAGGTAAATCAATTACTAATCAGGCATGCACCTGATCTATCTTTTATTTCCTTTGATATATATAGAGTGTGAGCATGCATGTGCTTGTGAAAATAGCATGCTGCTGCACAACATAGATGGCATTTTAAAATACCACATTGACCTGAATATAAGACACTGTTTGTTTCTCAAACTTATATTTGAAAAAGCAGCATTATGTTACATTATGTATTATTCTTAACACCTGATTTCTTTCTTATCACATTATGGGTTGTTTGTAGCCATAATGTTACTAGGCTAGAAAGTTTCCTCAAGTCATTTATAGTGTGTCTTTTAGATCTAGCTCGAAAAGTGTTTAGGAAGCCCAGTAAAACCTATGGGAGTTTCTGACAGCATGTGTAATGTGTTTTGTGTGGGTGTATTTTTCTGAACTAATGCCAATTGTGCATACTCTGTGTAACATTAAACCTCACTACATCGGTAGACTTATAATACATTGAAAATGCAAAAACAAACAAACAAAACCCCAAAAAACAGATGTTTGATGAATTGACTGGTTTTTCTGGTTATATTATTATTATTCATTTGATATCATGACAACCATAGTGAATCAACTTATGGGGCTATTCTGGCCAAAGTCTGCACATCAAGCAGTACCAAATGTCAAGCAGACTCTCTGGAGAGTCACACATTCATACTGCCCTCATAATGAATTGTAATAACTTTATTTTTTCTCCTAGTGCCATCATCAGCTGAAATGTTTACTTTGTGCAATACTTTGGTTAAAGAGCACATGATTGAAAAATTGATGACATTCCCACCAGTCTCAGCCTTTGCATTTACTGCAGATGCTACCATAACACAACTATTGACAATGTATGACAACTGATAATTCTATCTTACATTAAACCCACCCTGCAGCCATGAAAATGTCAAAAGTGACCCCCCCACCCCCACCCACACACACTTCTTTGCACACTGTAGATACACACTTGACGTGTGCATATGTAATCCTTAAATTCTAACCAGACATGGGCCACACTGATGCCAGGCCAACCATGTTTCCGACATTTAATGTATGAATGAAAGAACTTTTGCCCCATTTCAAAAAAAGAGCTTCACTTAATTGTGTGTGTGTTTGCAGGTGTGTGTACAATGTTATATGAATTTCCCTGAGCATGCACACACCTTACAGAAAGTACATCCTGATAAATCAAGGCCTCTGATCTCTTAGCCAGGAATTCCAGACTGCCTGGGCCACACCATTCAGATCCGTGAAATACGGAAACAGCGGCTCCACGCACTAAGAATGCAAAGAATGCCATTAAACTCCATTTGTTTTCTGCAGAGGTGACAAGGAGAAGGAGGCTTGGGGGGTGGTGGAGATATTTTCTGATTTTTTTGAAGAATTGAAATAATCCACTTTTAACCACGGCCACATGTAGTGGTTTGGGTAGACCACACACGATCACTGAGACATGCAAAAATTAATACTCAGCCACATGCAAAAACAAAGTTACAGTACAAAACATCAAAGCACAGAACTACAAAGACATAAAAAAAGAATGAATCAGCCCTGACATGCAACCAGAAGTGCATATTACATATAGAAAATGTCTTAACATATTACTCCATTACTCCTCCATCATGCTGTATCAGAACTGACTTTTCTTCAGCAGCTTCCATCCCATCACGCTGTCTTCAGCCAGCTCATTAGCAGGATTGGTGTACTGTTACATGAATACAGACAAGGTAGGTTGAACACACAGAATTGTGAAGTATCTCAGTAGGACAAATAGCCTGCTACAGCCTCAACAGTTACCTCCATGTCATCTCCATGTCTTCTGTGCATGCAGAGTTTCTCACGAATGTTCCAGGTGTCAAAAAGGAAACGTCAGATGGTCATGATGCAGATGTGTGAATGTCTTGCTTGTAGGTTGGAGTGTATTTGGATGTGGCCACCAAGTTTCATGCTTCAGGAGTGGAGGTTGATTTCATGCTAAAGTAGTTGCGTGATTTATGCATCAGTTCTGATTAGAAGTAAAACGAATAAAAGAAAAACATACCTCATGGAAATACAAAGCCAAATATTTTCTGATGTTCCTTTATTGTGCAGTCTTTGAGTGTGTCTGTGTGTGTATGTGCGTGTGTGTGTGTGTCAGTATTAAAGGAGACACCACAGGCAGAGTCACACAACTGGAATTTGCAAAGAGTAGACATGACAGTATAATCTAATGCCCCTGATCAAAAGCCACCAAGAGGACACTCGACCCCATAATTTGAGCTTTGTTTCTTTGTTGTGGTGTGGGCCCTTTCTCTTCTGCTTCCATCTCTCCACATATGTTCAGGGATAAAACGACTGTTTATACACGACAACCGGGGGAGACATGTACCATTGTCAAGCTCCATGAGGTGAGAAAAAGCCTTATCATTTATTTAAAAGGAAACAGTCTGAGTGCCAAAGACCCATTGGTGAAAGGCACCATATTTTGAAAAACGTTTTTCAGTGCTTGTGCATATATATTTGGGTCTCTGATGTGCCTACCAAAACACAAACTGTGAAATAAGATAGCCCAGTTAGTTTGGTGTGGGCTGGCTTTCTCTGTACTCTTGTAATTCAACAAGCCCTTCAGATTTGATGCTGCTTCTTACTTCATATTAAGCTTCATTGAAATTGTTCTGTCCCCATATTTGCCTCTATCTGAGTCTCCACTCACCAAATTTCCTGAGGTCCGCCAGGGACCAGCTAAACTAAGCTGCTGTTTGCTGCACCTCTCTTGGCCACTGCTATGCTTTCTCTAACAGCCATGTTTCAGGCAGGCTTCACGCTCAACAGTTGCCATGGTAGCCGGCACACTCTGCAGAAAGGAGCAACGTGGGCGAGACATGCTCTCAAACAGGTCATTTTGAACAGGGCTGTTTAAGGATGAGAAGGCTGCTGTGGTACTTGATCATTATGGTATTTTGATCAAAGCATGTCAGATACATTTAATTAAGATCCTGTTAACTTTTGGAAAAGGGGTATTGCCAAGGTGTTATTCTGTGTGCTGGGCGAGTTCCAGTTTCAGACAAACATATCAGTCATTACTGACTTCCACGGTGGACAGTTGAGTTGGTCTCGAAAGCCAGGAACTCACTCGAATATAACGCAAAAGACTGAAAGCAGCTTTGTTGATCCTGTGGAAGCCAAGTTCCAATAAGGGAAAATGGGATTCTCATCACACATCCTCCTTACTCTTTCCATACATGTCTTTCATTACAAAAGCGGAACAAAAAAATATCTTCAAATTGCATTTAAAAATCAGAGTCCAAAGTAAGACTCCCAATCCTATCTTTATTTTCATGCTTGTCAGGTTGCTGCAAAAGGCCAATACTGAATGAAAACATTCACCATTACAGTGTATCATTGCCTCAGAACATGAGAAGGGGCTGGAAGCTCGTCAAACTGCCGCTCCTGGGAAAGTGAGAGAAAACATTTCCAAGCATGTCAGTTTTTACTGACACATATTTCACCACATCAGACCCAGAAACAAGTAAAAAGATGATACATTTCTCAAGGAGATAGGAAGGTTTTTAGATGGGCTCGATGGCATTAGGAAATAGACGTGGAAAGGTCATTTAAAAGTCTGTTTGCTTGAGATGAACTGAACTTCTAGCAACCTCTGTTAATCCAATTGTATGTTCTTATCATCTTCTTAGAAATAGAAAAGAGGTTTTTCATAAAGATTTCAAGTTCACTTGTGAGTTGTTTTGTTCAACTATTTCACCCTGAGTACTTTGTGGGCCCTATCATGTCATCTAACCTGTAATTCCAACTGTGGCCACAAAACCAAAACCATTTTACAGCCCAGGGCAGTTCTTGGATTCTTGGTTGGATTATAAATTAATACCAATATAATTTTAGGAATATTATCTCTCTGGGAAATTGGGAATTTTAGCATACTTGACATTTACCAATTTAGTTAACCATTTTGGGGCGTTGTGTGTCTGTATTAAAGAATAGACAGCTGAGAACTGGCAGGAAATGGTCATGGTCCCCACAGATAAAGATGGGCATAGTGTGGTGTGACGTCATTCACTGGTTTGCATTGGAGCTGGTTTGAAACCAAGAGTTGCTCCTTATGGTCATCTTTTACATTTGGAGCCAGGACATTCCAAATGTGGAGTGCAGGGTGTTACCTATCGCACACTGAAAACCCTGCTCCTTCAGACTGAAGACTATCTTACTGGAAACGCTAGAGGTTAATGTTAGCTGCTTTAGCACAAAACGGGTATCATAATCAAGGACCATTAATCTTACCAAAATATTGTGATGACTCAGTGTGAATCCCAGATAAATAATAACAAAGATGCTGGAACTTTGCTCTCTATTAAAATGTAAAAAAAAACGAACAGCAGATCTACGCTTACAACACTGCGGCTCAAGATCTGCTGTAGTTCAGTTTGGTCTGTAAATAATGAAACATCACAGCAACTAGTGTCTGAAATACTTATGATCAACACACTGAATCAGCACCCACCTGTGAATTCTGCAATAACAGCTCATCAATAATTAGCTGCAGACACAGCTGGAGTGCACAGCACGGGCTTGACACCACTGTTTACAGGACGTTATCGTTCTTAGTGTGGATGTTCACATCGTTGTTATAGTTATAATCATAGTTACAGTTATCGTTCTCAGTGTGGATGGCCCTTTAGTTGGAGCCAGAGATATTTTGCAGAAGGCACCTAGTGGCAGTTGGTGGTATTGCAATTTAAGGCTTTGGCTTCAGCTGTATTAGTTTCTGCTTCTGTGTTTCAGCAATTTAAAACCCTTGGTCACCAGTACACCAAATATACCATTTTCTATTTAATTTAAATACATTTAAAATAGATATTTCTGTATTTATTATGTGTAACTTTCATTTGTCTATAGCAATCACACAGACTACAGATTTCCTTTTCATGTTAAATGCATTTGTGTAGCTTTAAGTGAGATGTGTGAAAAAAATCTAACATTTTATCCTTTCACAGTACTGAAATACTTCTCCATTGAAAAGGTTGAGTTTAAACAACAGTGTCCTATGAACTTCTGTGGAGTTTTGACTCGCTAGTGCTTTAATGCTCTTTTAATGAAGTGTGTCTAGAAGCCTGGTCTCAATAACAACTGATTAGTTTTAATGTGAAAATGTCAAAACTGAGACTAGACGGACACCGCTTTCTAAATTAGCCTTACAACCAGCAGCTCAAACAATTCCAAAATGACGAAATTCAAAAAAACACATTAACTGTACTATGCACACACACATTCACACTGGCATGCAAGTGCCCAGCCAGGTGTATCCACTCAGGAGGTATAATACATCTCAGGCCATATTTTATAGGCCCTTACAGCTAATATAAGCTGTGAACCTTTCTATGGCAAATACCTGCCTGCTCAGAGGCAGAAAATTACATGCTAGGCATTAGATCATTTTGAAACAATGTCCGTATTTTTATACTTTTTATTTGAGGTTTGTGGCATATAAGTCTGAGCCTGTGCATCAAGGGGCTCATATAACCTGTGTTTTAACACGCCATTATACTGTAATATCCAGACGTCCTGCTTCTGTTGGGTATCATACTAGTTTTTCCCAAATTTGGGTAACCGCTCTTTACCTTTCCCCTCACTGCCTGTGTCAGGGTTTCATGAGGTATGCTAGTGTGGGCAAAGAATGTTGAAAATGTAGAGGAATTGCTAAGATTGGATCAGAGTGCAGGGGGTGAGACTGGAATGTGTTGCCATTGATAGCATCTTGCTCGGGGCACAATGGCAGATTACATTTAATGGAACTGAGATGCACAAGGATGAATATAATGTTTTTATTTTAAAATGGTACAATAGAAAGTCCATTCACCATTAGATGCAGAAATTAAGTTAAATATTTTTTACATTACATCATTTTCACAGTTGAATACTCTGATTGTCCTCCTCCTTTCACCATCCCAGTGTCCTTTGGACCACATATGAAAGTTTCTGATTCATGGCTGCAGGTCAAACACTTTGGCAGAGGATCCAGCGATTAAAGATCACTGAGAGCGCTGTTCCACCCTGTTCAAATCTCTCTTCTGTTCTCCAACTTCAGTGAGAACAGCCTGGGGCTACTAAAATACATCTGACCCTTGACCTGTATTTGACCTGGCTGTTACAACAAATATACACATCACTCCACGGACAGTTTCCCTTTCTCTCCTCCTGGGCTAAATAAACAAAGAGATAGAACACACAAGTTTCCTCTTCATCTTTGTGTCCTCTTCCTGATACTATTATCTCACTCTGCATTCTTGAATTTGATATCTTTCATGTGATCAAGTGCCACCACTGAGGACTGCCACTGAAAAGATCCATCACAGACCAATGCTCAACCAGTCCAGTCATGGGGGGATGACACGGCCAGTTTGGATGACAACATTATTTGCCAGAGAAAAAGAAAACACATGAATAGTGGTTGGGGGAATTATTTGAGCGTCGCAGAATCCCCTGAGGTCTGGTCATGCTCTCAACAACGCCAAATATTCAAGACGCCTCACTGCCTGTTCCTTTCACAACAGTGCAATTCATAGTCAATCAGTGGCGTACCTTTCCACTTGGTCTGGTCCAGCACATCTCCCACTGATTTATTTTGACTACTATCTGTGCACAGAAGTCTAGACATGCACCTCGTCACCACTGATTCTTTTGTAAATGAAAGGCGGTGGAAAAAAAGAGGAGAGTGATGGGAGCATTCCTTCCAATTCCTTAAAAGGGAACACACAGACACATATTTGCCATAGTTCAGAATGGACGAAAGAAACCTGAAAGAGCATGATGGATAGTTTTTTGTCAAAGATAGGATTACTAGATGAATGTGCCATGGCACGTGAAAAGACTAGTGTGAAGACAGACAGAAGAATGCAGTGTTTGATTAAATAAACATAATCATTTATCAGTCCTGATTTGGCTGCTGTCAAACAGTTTGAGTTTTTGGAAGCTTTTGCTTGAGCGTCGTCTAGATCCATGATGAAGTTGTCCTAAGAGAGTAATACACAGATTATCACGCCAATGATGCCCTTTAACTCTGTCAAATATATCTACTCTTGCTTGTATGCTGGGAGTGAGACAGTGAGAAAGAGTATTTTAGCCAATGAGCGTCTGTGTTTGTGATAAAGGTCATACATTGTGGCATTCATCTGGTTTATGATGATTGAGCTTGGATGACCCTGATGAAAGCCTTAAACCCAAACCTGTTAGTCTCATAATAAAGTAGTTCTTTATACAATAAGTTGTTCCAGAAATACTCAACTCAGGTATTGTATTCAAACTTGACACTGATGATTGATACCAGATTACAAAGAGACATATTTTCCTAATTACCTCGGATCTCTTACTATGAAGATTTCAGTTTTTCAGTTTGAGGTGGCTGGGGTTTTGAGACACTCTGAATCAATCTCAATACAATGGAAGTTAATTATTGTTTGTGTTGTTTAAGGCTTAAAAAATTGGAAATTTGAATAGTCCAATTACTTGTGAATTAAAAGCGAATCGAATATCTCAATAGCTTGAAAAGAGAGGGTAAGAGAGAAAATGTGTTTCTTTGTGATTAGGGTGAATTAACTCTTTAAAGGAGGGGGGGGGGGGGGGGGACTAAATTCTGTAGTTTTGATTGTTGTTTCTGCTGGATATGATAACATTGTACTCACTAATGTAATGACTGAGGCTGGGAACATGGCAACATCACTCCAATGAAAACTGACAGGGCGAGAAACATGATCAGACAGTTTGGCTGCATTATTTAAACCACTTTATTGGAAGGTAAAACCAAAAGTGAATGCACCCAAATGATGTGTATTAATCCATAATTGCATTAAAAAAAAACTATTGGTACACAACAACGGCTGATAGTACAGGTCAGTTTTAACCCAAATTTTGATAGCTGCTTACAAAAGACAGTTTGGGTAATCATTTTAGGACTTGGCTGTTTTTTCT
Organism: Scomber japonicus; assembly: GCF_027409825.1. NCBI lineage: Eukaryota > Metazoa > Chordata > Actinopteri > Scombriformes > Scombridae > Scomber > Scomber japonicus. The sequence goes on along the minus strand of NC_070592.1, from coordinate 20,401,748 downwards.
TTTTTCTCAACAAGTTACTTGGCTTACCCAGGGGTTTGTTTTAAACCTGGCTGATCATCTTGCTTTTTTTTCCAGCTTTGCCTTCACATCTATGTCAGCAATGAACTAGGTAAGCATAATGTTAGTAATATAGACAGGAATGAACAGCAAATTAGACCCAGACTACCTGGTATGCCTCTTTAAGGCTTTCACACGTTTCTCAGACAAATTCAGTTTTACACGTTCTGCTTTGTTGTGCCAGTTCTTACACTCCATGCCAACCTTTTTCACTTGGGCCAGTCAAAACATATACGGTCAGTGCCGCTCCTGTCCTCTCCCAGCATGCCTGATCAAAGCCTGTTGCTGAGGAGCTTTTCACCAGACCCTTTGCAACACACCAGCGGATAATTCCAAAATCCTGTGCAATCCCAGACCGTGGCAGTTTTCCGAGCTTCTTCCGGATATATCGATCAAACCTCATAGAGGAAAAACATTTCCAAAGCCGTGAGCATGGCTACACACCTGTGACCACTTGCCGAACAAAAAAAACCCCCTACAAAATAAAAAAAACAAAAAATGTGTTACTGTGGGACACCAGCTTGGAGCAGAGAAATACAAAATATTTATCCTAGCTCCCTGGAGAGGAGGTTGAAAACTTGCTTTGTGGGGTTGATGCACAGATTATACAAAAGGCATAAAAGAAAGACAAATGCATGCAGGGGGAATACGCAAGCTTGTCCTTGAACGACAGAAAGAGGGAAAATGTATTTCATATTTGCAATCATTGCACAACTGAAGTGTGCAACCGAATTCACTGTTTGTTTTCTCACTTTCATTTTCCCTCCTCTATTTTGGCTTAAACGAATTTTCTCATCCTTACCCAAATACACAACTGTCACTTCTCCAAATATTCAATGTCTTAGGGAGAAGAAATGTTGATAATCTGCCCAAAAGTTCTCCAACAGCAGCAACCCCATCTCTTTCATCCGTCATTTCCCATTTATGCAGGAATCCACAGCTATGGATTTAACTGGGCCTGTTAAAACACATTGAAGTTCTATTGTGCAATTTCTTTTAAGTAAAATACACATATTTAGTCATTTTTTCAGTCAGAAATTATCAACAACATAAACGCAACCGCAGAAATGTTTAAATAGTCTGGGTTGAAGTAATCTATAATCGTGTGTTCATCCAGCTGTGCCGGCAATCTTATATAAACATGTAACAAAACAATGTAATGTGAGTTAGGTGTGCTTTGACTGGCAAAGAAAATAGAAACGCTGTAAAGAACTTAGCTGCATCAGGAAACACTTTGCTATAAATGGTGTGCCTACTTATTCATGAAATGTGTTTCCATTGTTATTTAATGTTGAAATTCACATGGCTTTCCTTTCAAGGACAAACATCCAAAATGTTTTCCTACCACAATGATTTCTTTCATTTTGGCAAAGGAAAAATACTGAATAATGTTGTAGAGACTGTAGTAACTAACTACTGTCAAACTCTGAGTTAAAACTGCCCTAAAAAATGCACCATTTATGGGAAGAGAAACATATCCATATTCCCATAAAACTTGGTGATGAGAATCTGCATATGTTTCAATTATGATGAATATACCAGCGGCTCCAACTGGCCAAGCTACAGGGTCCACATTTTCTTTTATGCACATTACATCCAAGCCAACATATAACGTAACACTCATTTAGCATCCATCAATTCTGTTTGTCAGTGGATGCAAAAGCAGAATCATCTTGTTGTGAGGAGACAGTGCTAACCACCATGTTGCCACTTTCATTTCATTTCAAATGATATAAACAAAAATAAACAAAGTGCAACTAGGTCTTAAAATGTTGTAATTATGGCTAAAAAACAAGAATGAAACCACAGTTAAACTTTACAACCAGTGTTGGGCATGTAATTAATTACTCATTACATACAGTAGTACTCATTTCAAACTTGTTCTCTTTTTCTTGTTCTATACTAAAAATAACAGCTTTACAAATACCTCCATACATGTTCAAGCCAAAATCCCATCCACAATATGTGGACAACGCCAACAACTCACTGAACAACCTTAGCAATAAAGACTATGGAGCGGACAGCCATTTGCGGGCATGTGTGAACAATCTGGCCTCAGTATGATGAGGAACTAGACATATTATATACATTATAAGAGTATATATGGGAACAGAAAATCAATGTTATGTTCCCTTTAAACAACTCCAAAGCTTCCACATCCACATCTGTATTTAACATGAATGGAAATCAAAAACGAGACATTGTCGTTTAACAAGCGGCCCGCCTGTGGTTTGGAGGTATTTACTGACCACTTTTACAGCTAGCTTAACATTAGCCACGGTGACTGCAGAACTCTTCACACTGAAGTGTGGGGTTCACACACCATCCAGGTCTGAACAAAAACAGGTGATTCCTGAATGCAGCCTTATCATTGGCTAACATTCGATAGAAGACCCAACATCTAAATTACACTAGTTTGGAGTTACTGGGAGCATTTGTCCTCTTTTGATGGAGGTTAGCTGCCTCCTACTATACTTCCAGCCACCTGCCAAACTCGCACACCATTACTATACAAGTAGACCCTTATACTAAAGTCAAGTCAAGTATGGGTTTTCCTGTTGTGCAGTGAGCTAGCTTTCTCTCCATCTCTGCTACGAGCAGAAGAGAGTCTGGAAGGGCAGCTACATTTAATAACTGTACAAAGTACCTGTCATCGTTAGGCTACTTGTACTATAAAGTTCCATGCTGTGGTATGTTCCAGAAATTCACCACACTTCACAGTTTTTGACCAAGTTGACCCACGTGCTTGCCACCCACTCATAATAGACCCACAGTTCAAGACACACCAGTTGGGAACCACTGCAATAGATGATAAATAAACACCCTTCAACACTACCATGATGGTAATACTGCATTACAAATGAATCCCCAGTCCCATAAAGACAGTCAGCCAGAAGTGAAGTGAGGAAAGAGAGCAGCTGACCTCATTGTAATCTGTCTAGACTGCAGCGATGCTGAGTCACCCATGGGTGTACACCGTTATTGCTGTGAAGGCCATCCTGTTTGCACCTATTTGATATATCAATGTGATGTAAGGTTTTGTTTGTGTCTGTGTAGGTCTGTTTAATAGCCTCACTCTGTTCAGTCAACAGAAGCTTTTACACTTACAAAACTGGCCTGTTCACATGTTGCCCTTTGCAATATAGGAAAATATGAGAACAACTTTATTACTCTGCAGGCTTTAGGGACACACAGTGAAGCCTCCTGCTGTGTAACTGGACAGTGATTGATTATCTCACTGATGGGATAGCGGCTGGACCCTGAGACCTCCAGGTACTCTGGAGTCTGGGGGCCTCACTGATCTACAGTCTGCTCCTCTGCATGTGGCAGCATTAAATCTCTCCCACACTAACTTTATATTACACAGACACACACAAACAGAAAGACAAGAACACAAACACCACAAGCCAACAAGACACAAGATATGTGAAGACATGCTGCAAGGGTTTTGTATAAACAAACACAAACACACACACACATCAAACTCCACCATGCCACTGCACCAGCACTGGCTGATGTTGTAGTTCATTCTAATTAGCTCTACGCACCAAAGCCTTGCCCAAGAAACTCTCCTCCAGTGAAGAATTATCAACAGGGAAAAGTGAAGTGGACATTTTCTAAATGACTGCAGCCAGTTCTTTTCACACAGCTGAGCATGGCTGCTGTTGGAACCATGTGCGAATTAGCTTGGCACAGCAACTACTGTTCTCTGTCTTTCTTTCTTTTTCCTCTCTATCTTTATTCCTTTTTCTCCGTGTCTTATGTACCCCGCGGCAATGCTGTTAGGGATGGTCTCTGCACCTTTTTGCTCATTAAAGGCATTTTTTAGAGTAGTGACTGCTGAGGTTTTTCAATTTTTTGGGGGGGGGGTTTGCAAACATTTTCTCCGTTTGTGTTTCAGAGAGGAACATCAAAACTTAAACTCTCACTGTCTTTCCCGCAGACTCAGTCCGTGGGCAGCAGGGAGAAACAGTGGGCCAGCTAATCATTTGCGGAATGTGGCGTGGATATAAGATAGGCCCAGATTGGGAATGCACGGAGCCAGAGGAATGGTAATTACTGTGGAAATCAAACACCATCAATTGTGAGGTTTTTCAACATTTCACAGTGTCCCTCTCCCTTCCCCTCCCAAAGCCCCTTCTCCTCTCGCTCCAACTCAAACGACCCTCATTGCCACTCCCTCAGCCCTCCCTCCTGCCCTCCTTATTTTTTCCACCCTAATTCCACTTCTCTACTTCAACTTGCCTCTCTGCCCTCCCATTTATTTTCCTTTAATTTTCTCTGCCTCACTCCACCCTCTCACTTTATCTATCTTCACTTTGTTTTTCCTGTCTTTCGCAGTGCACCAATTTATACCTAATCCCTTGGCCAAAATCGCTTTGTTTCCCATCCTATGCGCTCCGCCCACGCTCATTTACACACGCACTCACATACAGGCGCTCACACAAATGACCACATAAGACAAATGACCCTCATCACTGTATGTCTGGAATGTAAAAACACAGAAAAACGGCGCCCAAAACATTTGTTATACATTCCAAATGCTTTTAGAGACTCCTACTGCTTACTTTGCATTTGACTGCTGTCTAGCAAGAAATTCTTCGCTAATACTAATGCTCTGCATGTCTTGCAAGTTAGATGATAAATGAGTGTAAGTATTTCTTTCTTCCCATGTGTCTGTCTGCCTCTTTCCTCAGACTAAAAACCACACACATGCTCGTGTAACCTCAGAGGCAGTTAGAGGATTGTAGGGTGACAGGTGATTACAGGTCGGTTATAAAGTCTCTGCTCCCTGGTGGATAGTTAGACTGTCGACCTCACATATAGCCACACTGGGTACCCGACATTAGTCAGCCTTGCTGCAATCAAAAGCACTTTTTGACAGTTGGGTGCACGTGTTCTTGAGTATGCCTACCACTTTGTGCCGTATTGCCTGGGTGTATATATCAAAGTGCTGCTGTTACATAACACAAACCCTCTGTCCTTTATCCCATCATTCCTCTCCTGTTTGACAAAGAGCAAATGTGAATTGGACAAATAGGGCCCACGTCAGGGGTGACTTCCAGGGATAAGGAGGAGAAGGTTCCTGGTGGGAAGGGAGGTGGAGGTCGGGGCCCACACTTCATCCATCTTCCCCAGAGCGCCCGTGACCCCCGACAACTGCCTTCTCACCCCAGCTCCAGTCGGCTGTGTTCTGCTATAGATCACAGATCTCCCTTGATAGTCTTCAAGTTGAGACTCAAGTCCTTACTACTGCTTTGGAATCCATTACAATGCTTGTTGGAGCCAGAGATGTGTTACATGTTATTTATTCTTTTCATTCGTCATTTATTAATTTAATTTTTTTTAATAGCTGGAATGATATTTGTTGATGTTGAAGTCTGGAGAGGTTTTAAAAATGTCTGAGTTGGACACGCTGGTCAATGAGAGAACTTTATGAGTGTTCAGCGACCTCTGAAGCTTATCTCCCATGAGCCCGCTCTGCAAAGTCAGCCGCCCATTTGTGAGAAGACAAATAGACGGAGGAAGCAACGCATTAAGGAAGCAGGAAAACCCGTACAGACACGGACACACGCACGCGCGTCTGCACATTCGCAGGGTGGTCCAGACAACGCTCCTTGCCAAGTGTCACTAAGCAGTGTTTGTCAGAGCATAACATTCACGCTGCGCCATGGCAACAAGCACTTCCTGCTTCCTGCTCTCACTGTGTGATGAGACAATCTGAGGAAATCAATTTTACTGCAATGGTGCAGAGCATAGCAGAAACAAAAACATGCATATACACAAGATGCATGGGTGTAATAGCATCGAGTGAAGGAAGGAGGGAGTTCAACATAAAAACTTAGTGATATGACACACACAGAAAGAATGAAATAATGTTTGACATATGGAAAGTCATGAAATGTTAAGTGCACTTACACAAAGGCCCTTTTCTCGTGTGAATTTCTGAATTCCATACAAGCACATACGCCTTCACAGATTGTTTTTCAGCAGTGACCTTTCCTGTGTTACTGTTGACATTTGATAGGAAAATGCCAACCCAATCACTTTTTAAATGCATGTTTTCACTTGATAACAACACAACTAACAGTGGTCATTTCCACTTAGTCAGCTTGATTGACGTGACAAAACAATGAACTTTTTCATATTCAGTATCGAGTTGAAAAACCCAAACATGCTCCGATAAAGACACAGCTTTCACCACTTTAAATGGATCCAGCAGCCATGTTTCATCGCTTGGAGGAGCGAGCAAATGTATCAAAATAAATCATGAATTTGCATACAATACTGTTGGGGGGAATGCCGCTGAGGTCTAAACAAATCATAATCAAAATAAACTGCACTGTCGCTTGGGTTAAAATGCTTCCTGTTTGTGAAAGTGTGCCTGTCATAATATCCTGTCTGCACTCGGGCACAAATAGCAAATTGGAAGTTTAGTTGTACAAACATTTTAGAGGCAAAGTCGATCTTATTGGTTGAGTTAGAACTCGATGGGTGGAGTCAAACAATCAGTTTTTCAAGGCATAGTATTGTAGCTGACCTTACTGTAGAAAAAGAAAAAACACATGTAAAGATAAGAAAAGAAAACAGAAGACATTTTTGATTTTGGCTTTTGATCAAATTTTCACTTTATCAGTTAGTCTTCTGGATGGTTTTCCTGCATTAGTCTGAGGAGAATCTCAAGGAGAGTTTAGCTTAGGCCACAGCCACTGAGAGAAGAATATTTGATTGATTAAACTGTCTTACTTCATGGTAAAAAACGTTAATGTTGACTGTAAGAACTAATCTTATTGTCATTGTTCTTGTTGTTTTCGACAGCTTTGTCGCTAGTGAATCATTTCAAGTAATTACTAAAAAGTAATATTTTGCTGTATTATTGCAACATCACTTTTAGCTGTAGACTGACGCTTTTCTGTGGTTGATTTTAAAAGCATCAAGGTATGTTTTCTTGAAGTGCGTTCATAAGGATCTTTGGAGTTTCTGCTCTGCTCTAATCAACATTTTTATATGAACAATGGCTGAAATTACTAAATTCATATAAAGCACTGATTCTATATAAATATGGTATATCTCTGCTTCTTACTGCTATGCAAAATATCTCCTTTCCAGGAGCTACCATCTTGCTTGTGTGATGTCGTTTGGAGCCAGAATCTGCAGTGGAGTTGGGCAGCAGGATTACACTCACGGAACATCCCGCCACAGTGGCTGTCACAGCTGTCAATCATGACGTCACACCCTCATTATATTACCAAATTTTTGGTAATATTTCTGGCTCATGTCCCATCCACTTACATGGAAAGGGGGGGTAATTATGACCTATACTGCAGGCCGCCACCAGGGGGATAAGTAGATGTTTTGGCTTCACTTTTGGGGAGCTGTCATGACTTCAATCTTTTATACAGTCAATGATATAAACACATGTATGCGATACTTCTCATTTGACAGAGCAGTGTTAGAAAAACCTGTAAAACTGGATCCTGCAACAACCAAAACTGTCAGGAACGTTTGCAAATGGTCTATGATGCAAAGTTGCCTGTGAAAGTTCACTAAAGTTGAACTCTATCTCAAAGTCCCTTTGCAAATTGTTTTCCACCTCTGTGAGCAAATCCACTGATCCCGTCAATTCCAATGAAATAAATGATTTTCAGCACAAAATGTAGCTGTTATTAATTCTAGTGTTACAGAGCCCTTTGCTTTCACCAGTCAACGCAGAGGTATTTGAAACTTGAAAAACAGCAACACTGACCTTGTTAAACCCTTTGGCTCATGTACTGTACTGACCACAGCATGTTGTATACTGTGTATCTGCTGTGTGTGTCATGATTGGCCTGTTCTCCACAGTGTCACCAACTATGTGTGATTAAAGCCTGTACAAGAAACCAGATTGCTGTGACTAAAAACTTAACAATGCTTGAACATGTCACTCAAACTTTATGGATAACATTCCACTATTAAATTAGTCATTGAAGATGCAAGCACCCGTGAAGTGAATCGACCCCAACATATACACACATACACACGCACACACACATGCATGTATGTACAGACACAGAGGCAAACATAAGGGACCTAATAAAGGAAATCAAAGCAGAGAGCTCTACTTGGTGATGACAGGGTGCCCCAGGCCTCCGTCACATAACCCCCGGATGGTCTGTCTGCTCCCATGGTAACCCCCGTGTCCAGATCTCATCTCGCTCATAAACAGCACACGTTACCCCTGTAAACAAAACACTGCAGCCAGTATCCATCATCCAGTGGTCAGAACGCACTCTTGATTTACAGTTTATTGCTTTTGTTGGCTTGTTTTCCTTTTTTGTTCCCAGAATTCCTCTTTTTCGTTTGGTTTCACATTCCCGCATATCGACCACTCGCTGCGATGAAAGTTTTGTGTGTATGTGTGATACAGTGACATTCCTTGTGATGAATGTCTGACATCTGGGACGGACTGATACGACAAGAGTAAACCTGCTGTGCTGTAAAATTTGGTGCGATATATTCTGCAATTCAGTGATGTATTGCATGACCCCAGCAGCATGATTACTGTTGACAGAGCATGCAAGCAGTGATAAAGAAATACGTCTGCGTGTACTGTGTGTATGTCTGCATATGAAACAGCAGAAACGAATTATATCAAACATCTACCTCCCTCATACAGCAGCTTCCCTTGTGGTCAAAGGTCAACAATTTAATTCACTCTCACAATTTTTAAAAGTTTAAACAAATATGTGTTTGATAAGAGAAAAATGTACTGAAATTCATCTGATTAGTGGACCATTTAGAAATACTGCACATGTTTAGGTTAGAGCTGAGAAAAAATTAAAAGAAAATAAATCAAGGGGGAGTCAAAGGAATTCAAATTACTCAAGTAAATGTGAAAAGTGGCTTCTGCAAGGCTGAACTAAGGCACAGCAGAGCATCATTATATTAACATGCTCACAATGACATGGCTAACATGCTGATGTTTAGTGTGTTAGCAGGCATTTACAAATAAGCAGTTAATGATGGAAATATCTGCAGATTCTTGGAAGCTATTTGGTTATAAACCAAAGTACTGAACTCATGTTTATGAGAGATGAATAATTAATTGATTATGCAAGTGATTACAATTCATTCTGAGAGGGACACTGATTCATGTACCAAATGTTATGGCAATCCATCCAATAATTGTTGAGACATTTCACTCATAAATAACAAATGTGAACTTCAATGTGGTACATTGCAACATCTTCCACTTGAAACTATGAATACCTGCACAAAATATTGTAACAATTAGTTATAGTTATTATTAATTAAGGTACTTAAGGTACTGTTTTTACAGTATGTGTAAAATGTCTATATTGTGAAAATCAAGTGTATACATTGAGCATCAAAAGAGAATATAAATGATAACTGCCTGCATTTAAACTGGTGAATAGTAGCACATGAAGTCAGTAATGTTTTAGTTTTTCTGGATTTTGCAGGAAAAAAATGTTTGAAAACGTTTTTTTTAAATCTATGCATTTTTTTGGTCATATTGTCCAGTCCATGCCAATCCATCTGGCTGGTGCTGATATTTCACAGGATAAGTAAAACCCTTGATCATCAGGATTAATGGTTTCATGGTAATCAATTTAATAGTTATTGAAATATTTCCATCTGGTCCAAAGTGGTGGACTGACCAGTCTACCAACAGAATCACCCCACTACTGAAGTTTACAGTATATTGAAATGCAGCATTTACAGATATTCACATGACTTAATTTCATACAGAATCTTGGCAAGCAGCTCACCCACCCGGTGATGTAGTGCAGGGCACTTTTTAAGCAAAGTACATAGAGTCCTCCCCATTAATCTCAATTTGGATGTATATAGCACAAATCCCTGCCACCTCCATTACACCAAATCACTGTGCTCGCTGCCCATTAATCACTGGACTCGTGCAGAAAGCGTAAGGGATCATTTCAGGAAATTCACTGCCCCCACCCCCCCTCCCAGTTTGGTCTCTTGTTCCTATATCGACATTTCACTCATATCCCTCGCTCCGCAGTTTGTTTTGCTACAGGAGCAAGAAATGCTAGATTGAAGAATAAAAGTCGACATGACATGTTAAGAAACAAGACAGGCCACAGAGCAGTACAAAACGAAAACATGTGCCCAGTGTATATTTGCTAGTAAATGCTTTGCCATGTATACAGCCCCTTAAATGAATTTTAAAATCCATTCTAACTCAGTTTCTCATGTCCTTCTTATAGGACAGTCTTTCTCCTGTGGCTGTTGATGACTTTAGTAGTTAACATAAACCTGTGAAGATTTCATTTGAATTCTCTGCACTTTTGTGTTTGTAATTAGAAGCTATAAAGACACTGCAACTATTGTGCATATTTAAGAGCACATAATTGCGGGAAGAGTGTCTGACTGGCAGTAGCTGACTCACGGTCAACTTACACGGTATGCTACAGAAGCATCTCATACTGTATAGCCTATACATGTTGATACACGATATTATTTTCCTTTTTTTTAAACAAGCCCACATAGCATTTATTATGTCCTCTTTTTAAAACATTCAAAATGGGGGAAAGGACCCATCATACTTTAAGTTCCACTTGGGAAGTAGAAGCTATATACCTTGCTAGGTTAACTAGCTTCCTCTAAATAAAGTTGAAGCTAGCTAGTTGTCACTGATTAAACCTACATTACTTTGCTTTAACACTGTTGGCTCATTGACTCCTGCACACTCAGGACTGCGTTCATCCCACATTATATAAAGGAGAGGGTCTAGCTAGCGTTTGCTGACTTTATCCTCTAATTCAACATGAAGTAGTGTATAGAGTCAGAGAGAAACATACAGAGTGATCGATTTCAAACAAATTACAACTAAGCAGCAGCTAACAACCTTGGCCCCCTGCTGGTTAACTGTTTATGTTACTGTCAGACATGACATGTTATTACAAATTTATTTTAGGGCCCCTCCACACTGACTTTGCACCCATCAGATTAATGTAAAGGAGGCTATCACTTCTTGTTTTCTGTAATTACAATTTTGACCAAATAAGCCAACAAGTGAAAACAAACACCAAAGATCTGCTGATGTCTTGTAAATTCATTGTAATTTTAGTTTAACATACAATACAATGACTGAGTATAGACACCAAAAGAACAAGGCTAGTGGACTGCATGGGTTTACATTATAAGTGTCGGTGAAGGCAAACATGTCCAAAATTAAACCCCAGTTGAAAACATTGCCCCATACACACGTGTCTACATGCTGCAGCTTTGTTTTGTTCACACACTTCTATTGTAAGCAGTGAAATGATACCAGGATTGAGACATTTGCTCACAAGAGTGTGAAAATTGAGACAAATCACAAATTATCACGCATTGGTGCATGATGTGCAAAACATTTCACTAGTTCAGCCAGAAACTTTGTGCCTCCCACATCGACCATAGCGAACAGGGCACTTGTTTTCTCCACAAGTGTGTTTGTACTAGCTGGCCAAATTTTAGAAACTGAATCCAAAATCAGCCCAGGAGTTGATACATTTTTCAGAATTTCCAATGAGAAAAACACAAGGAGAAGCCCACCGTAGTCTATCCCACTGCTACTATAATTTTAATGTTATGTTAACAAATCCGACTTATCAAGCAAAATCTATAACACATGAATAAAGAAAATCATCTGGGGGCTGAAGTAGTGAACACAAACAGCCTCTTCAGTTTTGTTTCTCCATATAATAAATATTTATACCTGAATACAGAGAAAATACACAGGCAAAAAAAGACAATCACCTGGCTCGGCTCACATAAGCCTCAATGCCTGCCAAAGACTCAACGCTTGCATGAGAGTCTTAAGGCTGCGGTGTGTATGAGTTGTTCTCTAAAAGCCATCAGCACTGACTGTAGACCTGGGTCTGATCCGGGAGCTAAAAATAAAAGAGACTGAAATGTACAGTTCTCCCATACTGGCTGTGTTTGGTTACCAAATAAAATATTATCTCTGCAGGGCCCTGAAATAGTATGGAGGTTTTTATAGATGAAAAAGGTGACTGGGTTCATACAAGAGTGACATCCACCTGTATTTTACATACTGTTCAATATATGCATGCAAGATATACATGCACACACACATTGTAATAGTGATTGTGTAAGGTTGACACAAGCGCAAGTGCACATGCAGAGACATAAAAGACATCCATTCATCCTTTTTCTAAACCACTTATCCTGTTCAGGGTCACCTTATCTTATATAGTCTACATAAACACACACATCCCTGCACACACACACACACACACACGCACACACAGACACACACACACACATACACACACACATACGAGATGTTGAAAACCAAACAGTGCAGACGTTGCCTGAAGGAGCCTTCAGCTGCGGCGCAGATGTGCTGCATAGAGTGGATGGATGGCGTATACAACATACACACGTGCAAATATTCACATAGAGATCTTTTGCTCGCCAGTGGGGAAGGACAGGCAGCTTTTAGATAAGTTAAAGGTTCAGAGGGTGAGAGATAAGCATCGCATACCCTCTTCAACCAGGTAATATACTAAGACACTCTGATCAAATAGAGAATGAAGGAAACAAAAGAAATATTCCCCAAAAACAGCTGCAGGGTCAGGAAGAGAGAGTGAGAGGAAGTTGGAATGAAAGAAAGAAGGAATGAGGATGGTAGCGAATGGAACCAAGGCTCCGACATGCGGTTCAGATTATGACTCGATGCCATGAACATCCTAAAAGGAGAAGCTGCGTGTTGATCCAAGAGAACTGGCAATGAGTGACTGGAGGTATTCAAGGGGGCATAAGCGTTCAGCACTGCTGGCAACGTGGTGCAACAGGGCGCAAATAGCACACAGGTTCATTTATCAAACACAACATCATCACCCAACCTCAATCCAGCTCTCTAGAGAGAAGGGAACTATCTCATACAAACAACATTTACACGCTCAAACAAAACCTGTTTATTCCGCCTATCAGCCATTCCTTTCCCTGCTGCGTTTCACAAGGTCACCATGCATCTGACTTTAAATAAACAGTTTGGAAAAGCCAGCTGTCAACTGCAAACAGTATACGCAAAACAACATGGAATAATTCATTCTTTCAACGTCTAATCATGTGTAATCAAGTCTTGTCAATTAGACAATGGAAAGGTTGCTTTCATGGTTTTTGTAACTTGAAAAAGAATAAAGTCTTAGGCGCGCCTCTTCCTGAACAAAAGCTCCATGTTTTTGTTTCTGCGGTCTTAATGCACCGCTGATAAACAGGTAACAGAAATTAGGCACAAATTCTCATCTTGAAGCAATCAAAGTGAAGTAGTCTCTGAATTTGTTCCTAACAGGGGCCAGGAGTGTATGCGGACTATTATGGGCCTGTTTCTGATCTACAAGAAAACAAAACAAAAAATTCCAGAGTACTCCAAGCATCAGGAGGCACCAGCATCCAAAAAAGGACCACCGGCATCATGTGGGCAAACAGACGGGAAGTTATCTTTAGTGTGTCAGAGTACAGGACAAGCCCAGGAACCCACATCCTTAGTAACATAATTATGACAGTGGATGCACAATATTTAGTATGAAATCCTCAGTTATCATACTTTACTGAGATAACCTCTACCCTTAAGTCATAAATTCATGATTTCTGTTGGCATGTGTCTTGGTATTTGGCCTGTTTGCCATGGCAAATAATCTGTTCTTGAAAATAATGGGTCTGATCATGGACATACCAGGATACCAACTCATTCCATACCAAGAAAAAGGCCAGCATCATGGAGCGCGACAATGACTAAGTGTTAAGAAACACAGGTATAAAGAAGGACCCTCCAGCCCCAAGCACCTCTTCACTCCTGAGGGGTAGTAAGGAGCCAGGCTGAGACAAAGACGCCACACACATTTGGATGGACCCCACTATCCCACAGATATAATCACCCCTGGAAGAGTCTCTGCTAGTCTGTTTCCCATTTCAAACCTCAATGAATCCCATCCTCATCCCTTAAAAGCGCACAGGCGCACACGCACCATGGCCTGGAGAGATGGTTACACTATGTCGACTCAGTGGAAAATTTCAGAACCACAGAAACAAAGGCATTTGATAGAATAAGAGAATAGAACTCATATATCAAGTGATGAGTCCTAGAAAAATCATTACTGATGTAAAAGTTCCATGAACACTAAATATCATATGGTTATATTCAAATGCCAACTAGTGGCATATTTAGATCTTTGAAAAACTGGCCTCTCATGGAGTGATTATCTTTGTATAAACCTTGTAAAAACAACTGAATGTTTTTAACTTTCAATATGAGGTGTGTTACAAATAGTCCACTGGAACAATAATCTCAGAGATGCAAAACTACAAAATTACTCATTGTTTTCCACTTAATATGGGCGAATGCCAAAACCTTTGTTTTTGTCCATCTGAGGGAAAAAAAGTGGAGAGAACAGTACAAGAGTTTGACAGCCAACAGTGTTGTTTTCATGACAGTAAAGTCTGACCCACCAATAAGTTGATCTATTTAAAGACAGTTACTAGTAGTAAGTCCTAAAGTACTCTTTCCTTTTAGTTAGAAGATATTTCTCCACATCTATCAGACCTTTATCTGAACATATAGTTCATGTTGATGTATGCTGATGTATTCTCTGATGAAGGTCTGATATCAAAGGCTCAAAATAAAGTGAAACACTCCATAAATCTAAGTGTGCGGAAATCTCATCTATCACTTTGGACTGACTGATGCTTCCAGCACCTGAACAAAGATTTAGGCCAGTGGAGCGGTGATAATCCTCCATTCTGTATGTTACAAAAAGGGAAAATGTGTTTGTAAGTTGTAACATTCACTCCTAGGCACTTTTTTTCAAAAATGGTCTTGGCCAGAGCCTTGTGTTTCCAGTGTGGGTTCTGAGGATCAAAATGGAAACATATTGAAAGCTCGGTACGGATCCAGCTCTCTTTTAGTTGTGTACATTCTTCATCGGCAGCGAGCACTGCTGAATCAGAAAGAGTTACATAACAACGTTGCGAAACCTCGGGGCTAAGGGCAACAATATGCCCCTGGTCGTCACAGTTGTGTGACAACCTTGCTTCAATTCCAAATGAAAGCTCATAGGACTCCAACCATTTCAGCTGTGGGAAAACTTCAACATATTTCTGGCACTCTCCATTTCAGAGAGCTTCATTATCTGCCCTTTCTTCTCCTTCAAAGGAGCTTGCAGTGCATAATCATGATTTGGAATGGGCCTGCACCACCAGTTTGGCTCTGTGGACACACAGTCACCAATTTAAGTTGCCTATCCATGTAGATTGTGGTTATGATAAAATCATGAATGTCTCCTGTATTCTTAATTTATTTGCCAAATTGAATGCATACAGTTCAACTCCAAAATGTTACTACACACAGACTTATACTGCTTGTCTCTGATAGAAAACCAGTAACAAAAAAACTGCAAGATTATAATGACACCAAATATGTTTCATTTTTATATCCTCATCCCTCACAGGAGTTACATTTAACATGTGTGATCAATTCTAGTAACAATCGTCTCATTGTTTCTTTTTTAACATTTTATTTGTATGATTATTTTTAGCCACACCGCTAACATGGCTGAATGATGGCAATGTAAGCTAGTTGGTTACTTTGGTCCAGACTGAAATATCTCAATAACTGTTGGCTGGATTGTAATGACATTTTGTTCAGATATTTGTGGTGCCCAGAGGATGAATTCTAAAGATTTTGATGATCCCTTGACTTTTCCTCTCGCGTCACAAGCAGGCCAAAGTATTTGGATGAATACTCCATCCATCCATCCATCTTCTTGCCGCTTATCCGGGGTCGGGTCGCGGGGGCAGCAGCCTAAGCAGGGAAGCCCAGACTTCCCTCTCCCCAGCCACTTCGTCCAGCTCTTCCAGGGGGACCCCGAGGCGTTCCCAGGCCAGCCGAGAGACATAGTCTCTCCAGCGTGTCCTGGGTCTTCCCCGGGGCCTCCTACCGGTGGGACGTGCCCTGAACACCTCACCAGGGAGGCGTCCGGGAGGCATCCTGATTAGATGCCCGAACCACCTCATCTGGCTCCTCTCGACGTGGAGGAGCAGCGGGTCTACTCCGAGCTCCCTCCGGATAACTGAGCTTCTCACCCTATCTCTAAGGGAGAGCCCAGCCACCCTACGGAGGAAGCTCATTTCGGCCGCTTGTACCCGCGATCTTGTTCTTTCGGTCACTACCCAAAGCTCATGACCATAGGTGAGGGTAGGAACGAAGATCGACTGGTAAATCGAGAGCTTCGCCTTTCGGCTCAGCTCTCTCTTCACCACGACGGATCTGTGCAGAGTCCGCATTACTGCAGACGCCGCACCGATCCGCCTGTCGATCTCCCGTTCCATCCTTCCCTCACTCGTGAACAAGACCCCGAGGTACTTGAACTCCTCCACTTGAGGCAGAATCTCATCCCCGACCCGAAGAGTGCACTCCACCCTTTTCCGGTTGAGGACCATGGCCTCGGATTTGGAGGTGCTGATTTTCATCCCGGCCGCTTCACACTCGGCTGCGAACCGATCCAGTGAGAGTTGGAGGTCACGGTCTGATGAAGCCAACAGGACCACATCATCTGCAAAAAGCAGTGACCCAATCCTGAGGTCACCAAACCGGACCCCCTCTACACCCTGGCTGCGCCTAGAAATCCTGTCCATAAAAATTATGAACAGGATCGGTGACAAAGGGCAGCCCTGGCGGAGTCCAACTCTCACTGGAAACAAGTCCGACTTATTGCCGGAAATGCGGACCAAGCTCTGACACCGGTCATACAGGGAACGGACGGCCCTTATCAGGGAGTCCGATACCCCATACTCCCGGAGAACCCCCCACAGGATCCCCCGAGGGACACGGTCGAATGCCTTCTCCAAGTCCACAAAACACATGTGGACTGGTTGGGCAAACTCCCATGCACCCTCAAAGATCCTGCAGAGGGTGTAGAGCTGGTCCACTGTTCCACGGCCCGGACGAAAACCACACTGCTCCTCCTGAATCCGAGATTCGACTATCCGACGGACCCTCCTCTCCAGCACCCCCGAATAGACCTTACCAGGGAGGCTGAGGAGTGTGATTCCCCTGTAATTGGAACACACCCTCCGGTCCCCCTTCTTAAAAAGAGGGACCACCACCCCAGTCTGCCAATCCAGAGGCACTGCCCCCGATGTCCACGCGATGCTGCAGAGTCGTGTCAACCATGACAGCCCCACAGCATCCAGGGCCTTGAGGAACTCGGGGCGGATCTCATCCACCCCCGGGGCCCTGCCACCGAGGAGCTTTTTAACCACCTCGGCGACCTCCACCCCAGAGATAGGAGAGCCCACACCCAAGCCCCCAGGCCCTGCTTCCTTACCAGAAGGCGTGTTGGTGGGATTGAGGAGGTCTTCGAAGTATTCCTTCCACCGATCCACAACGTCCCGAGTCGAGGTCAGCAGCGCACCGTCCCCACCGTACACAGTGTTTACGGTGCACTGCTTCCCCCTCCTGAGACGCCGGATGGTGGTCCAGAATCTCTTCGAAGCCGTCCGGAAGTCTTTTTCCATGGCCTCACCGAACTCCTCCCATGTCCGGGTTTTTGCCTCATTTTGGATGAATACTGATGGCTCCAATTGTATTCTCTAAGTACCAACATGAGGCTGATATTTCTTGGTGCTCCTGAGGGTGAATTGTAATCTCTTAACATTTTATCTAACACCATTGACAGAACAACATTTTAATTTGTCCAATACTTGGGTTTATGACCAAGTGCCTGCAAAACTAACATCAACCGCAGCTGTACTTTGCATTTAGTGCTATTTAGATGATGTTTACATGCTAGCACTAAAATGGGACACATGGTAAACATTACCTGTTAATCATCAGCTTGTTAGCATTGTAATTGTGGGCATATATTAGCGTGACACTGGCCTATAGCTCAAAGCATTGCTGTGCTGAGTATACTGTAGCCTCACAGAGTCTTATACCCTATTCAGGCCTGCACAGTGACCGAGATTTGACCATGACCGTGATTGTGGTAGACCGCCTGTTGTGCAATGAGTTTGAAATACTTTATAGTAAGCACAAACTGATACAAATCTGTGTCGCAATAAATTGAACAAACATTCAGATTTTCCTTCAGTACCTAATTTCAGTGAAATGTTTATGAGAGCATGTTGAGTCTGGGCTCGTTTTATGGTTTTCCTTATCGTTTTATTCTTCTTACGTGTGGTATTTATCAAAGCAAAACCATTTGGATGTGTAGACATGATGTCAGAAAAAGCAAAATGGTAATATGGTGCAAATTTTGCGTGGTTAAATGTTTTCATCCACTACCCTGAGGGCAAGCATGACAAATAACACTGAAACTGCCAGTTACGATTCCAGTGCATAATAAAGGACAAGCCTGCCTCTACGTCATTCTCACTGGTCAGGAATCTATCATAAAAAACATCTGAATATGAAAAAAAAAAGTTCAAAGCATGCAGCAGACCAAAACAAACATTTGAAGCACAGATTTGTGTACAAATGGTTTTTCAGGTTTTTATTAGGAACATTCCCCATTGGCCCATACATTTGAGAGGCTGCATCTACAAAATATATCAGCTATTAGGGGGAAAATGTAATGTAAATAGGGTCAATGTAGAGTCCAATTAGAGAATAGAAAGCATGTGTATCGGAGGCAGATTGCCAAAATGTAATCTGTACATAAAATACGTCTGCAGATTTAAACAATGAAAGCTCACAGGACTGCTGTGCTACACGTATCTGCAATAAGACAATTATGCAAGAGTCAATATGTAATTGGAGAAAGATGCCATGAGGGGTCAATAAAAAGCCTTGAATTTCTACTGACACACATACGTCCCACTGATACACATACACTCATTTGTGCCTTTTCAGATACCATGGTCAGCACCAGATCAGCATCTCTGCGGAGTTCAGCAGGTAGGGCAAATACTCTTTTAGGCCCACCACTAAAATCTCCAGGGCTTTGGAGCGCGTCATTGGCTCGACGCTTCAAAACACTCCCCAAATCCTGGAGATCACCCTGAGAGGGAACATCTGTGGGGCTGGGATGGCCTGTAGATGAGAACAGACTGCACAGTGTGTGTGTGTGTGTGTGTGTGTGTGTGTGTGTGTGTGTGTGTGTGTGTGTGTGTGTGTGTGTGTGTGTGTGTGTGTGTGTGTGTGTGTGTGTGTTTGTGTGTGTGAACAAAAGAGAGAGCGAGAAGCTGTCGCGGAGTGTGGTTGAATGAATAGGTGGGTAGGTTATGATTCATGTCAAACAGTGTTTAAGTCCATGTATGTGCAACATATATAGATCCTGTCCATGGACAGCTAATCACTGGTATTATTGTATTAGTATGTGTCGCTGTATGTGTGTGCCACTGAGTGGTTTTGACTCCCTAAAATACCACAGTCATCAGTCACTGGGGAAAGTTTGCAGTGTATATAATTCTGTAATTGGGATCATGTGTGAATAAAGCAAGAGGAGGTATGCGTGTATGCATATGTGTGTGTGTGTGTGTGTGTCTGTGATGCTATTTCTGTATATATTCACATTGTCTGTACTTCACCACACTGGTCGGTCCATCAGTACTGACAAACCAATTCAGTGAAAAGGCTCTGCAGCATAATGCTTTATGTTTCTTTATGAGAACATATACATGTTCTTGCTCTTGCATTTCCAATTTTAATGCATTCGTATGCATACAATGCTATCATTAAACAGAAAATGTGCAACAACACACACTACATGGAGATGGTTCATACAATCATCACATTAAATGCAACAACCATGAGTCTTGACTACAGAAAAAAAGCTGAGGTTGGTTGTTGAAATACCAAAAACACTGATCTATGTGGATAGAGCAAATTACATCTTGCAGTTGACATCTGTACTTTATAAGTACCAATGGACAAAGAAGAAGGACCTTAAACAGCAACAAAAGTTCCATAGAAGGTTGTGGTGGAAGGTTTTGGGTGCAAAGCTTGTGACTTTGACACAGACCACAGTTTGCGACCCATCCCATAATAACAGTTAATGTTTGTGATGATGTTTCAACCATGGAGGTAATCTTTGTCAAACATTTACCATGACCGCAGTCTTTCTCTAACCTTAACCAAGTAGTTTTAATAGCCTTAATTGAATCAAACTTCACTTAACAGCAACTAAACACCCCCTGAAAATCTTGTTTTTTTGCTGACTTCTAGTAAATGAGTAAGCTTTTCAGTTTGCTGCAGTGACATATAAGTGAACTTGACATCAGTGTTGGGCGTGCTTGTCAACATTATACAGGTTTATAACATTTTCTACACAAAGATTATAAAAATAAAACATATCTACAGTCTAGCATACACCTGATGTACCATACAGGAAGTAGTTTACATGCAGAAGTTGGGGTATGATGAACCAGGGAGTCAATATGATAAAACTGTTTCAAAGTTGGTGTTAATCGAGAAAGGGAAATAGACCAGTGGTGTATCCTGATGCACTGATCGGTAGCAACTCAAAATAACCCAGGAAAAGAAGCCGCCCTTATACATATTTACATAGACAACACAGTAAACATTCCCCATATTTACACACAGTGTAAATACACACTAAAGATGTACACAGTATGTACGGCACACACAGCATACCAAAAAGCCTGGACACAAGACACTGCACACACACACACACACATAACATGCCTAAACAGTACAACATATTCACACACACTGCATATATTGTACTTCACACGCCACATAATCACAGTACATCCAGATGACCTACACAATCCCTGCATACATACTGTACTCACAAATCCATATGTACAAGACAAACACACACTGACACACTGTACATCCATTGCGCATACACACCACCCACGCATGCTGCTCATACAGCCAAGACCAACTCTGACTGACAGCTTAAGCAGATTCAGCCTATCTGTTCCCATCAGGTGTGATGACTGGTGGGCTGAGGGGTTAAATCCAAAACTCCACTCTAAACAGAGAAATGGGCGTATATTTAAACAGGTTGTTTCCAACTAGCCAAGGAAAGCAGGACTTTGTGGCCACCTCAGCAAACAGCTCGATTAAAAGGATTTACCATTGATTTCTCGGTTAAAGTTACAGT
Organism: Scomber japonicus; assembly: GCF_027409825.1. Taxonomy (NCBI): domain Eukaryota; kingdom Metazoa; phylum Chordata; class Actinopteri; order Scombriformes; family Scombridae; genus Scomber; species Scomber japonicus. Next base: position 20,380,584 of record NC_070592.1, on the reverse strand, counting down.
GGAAATATTTGGACAAAAGGCCGCTATCAACATGAATTACCACTGACATGTTTGCACATTTGAAAAAGAAGGAAGGAAAGAAAGAATGCTAAACTTGGTGAAACCTTAGAAAAATAAGAAAGAAACAATGGGAGAAAGACACAAGGAAACAAAGAAAGACATAGTGGAGATGAAAGTGGGGTGCAGATTTTATGAGGAGGCTGTGGACGTCCCTGATGCATTTCTCAGTGGGAAGCATGTTGGAGGCTGGGTACACTCTCATATGTGGTTTTCCCAAGGCCAAACTGATCCAGCTCGGCCCACCTCTCTCTCATAGACACAGAGTTACACACCACTACTCAGAGGGAGGGAGAGCCAGGGTTTTCCTGTTCATGTGGAAAAAAGGAGGGAAGAGGGGAGGGAAGAATGAGCTGAGGTAACCCTAGCCGCCGAGGTGGCCCTCTGGTAGGGCCCAAATCCTACTACTCTCCTTCCTGAATCTTTCAGCCTCTCTCACTTTCACGGACGCATACAAGAGAGCTGAACACGTGGGGCGAGGCGCCGTGCATGAACGTTGACGGGCGGGGTGGGTGTGAACGCCCTCTCCCTGTTTTTGACCACAGTTACGTTACATGCCAGTGGGTGTCTGGTTAAGAAAATAAAGCAGTGCATGGGCCCCGTCCAGGCTCGTATATAAAGCATATGTCCCGAACACAGGAATCCAAATTCCAGAGGCAGGAATTTTGCATCTCTCTTAGTTCTACTTCACTGCGGCATGGAAGGTCTTTCAATCCAAAATGTGATTACCTCCCTTACAAATTGTTTGAAAATAGCAAGAGCACAGGGCCTGATTTCAGCATTGCGGGGTATTGGATTTAACAGTCACTGTCAGACACAGGGTATTTGTCTCTGTCTCTATCTGGTATTCACTTTCTTTCCGCTCTCTCCATCAATGTGTCCTTCTCTTTCCTCCTCACTTCATCTTCCCTTTTCTCCCTTTCTGTCTCCCTCTGGGGGACACTGTGCAGGCAGGCTTCCCTATTACTGCTCTGATCCCAAAGAGGGCCCGCCGAGGAGGGATATGGATTCCATAAAGCACTCCCCTCTAAAAACGTCTCCAAATCCACATTCAGCACCTGGCTAAATATTATCCTAGCAATGCTTTGGTGATGTCCTCAGAAAACATGCGTGTATTTGGTGTGTCCAATGACAAATTCTCTATTGAGATGAATGAATGTGCTTATTCACACAGCAAATATGCAGTTTACAGTGATAACAGTGACAGATTTACCACTTTTTTTTTAAAAATTGGTTCTTGATATCTGACAGATGTAGACAAAAGCAGGATCATTATTTCTAGTCAGAGACAGATTTTACTAACTGAAATGACCAATGCCAATCAAAGATTTTCATTAGCTGTCGCTAGCAAACTAATTAAGTTGAAAACTCCATCTTTAGCTAACCTTTTCAGTTTCTTGTTAGTTTCTTTACTGATGTGCTTGGCAAATGTAACACTGTATCAAGGGCAATGAGAACAACTGTGTAAAACTTTCCCAAATCCAACATGACTTGACACACTGACGTTACCCTAAATGCTACAGAGCATCCAGGCTATTGTGAACAGGGCTTTATTTTAGATAACCTGTACACCTGTAAACAGTTAGTATTGTAGGTATTATAGTGAGTGAGTGTTTGTTTTTTCCCCACTTGGATTCAATGAAGACCTGCCCCACAGAGTGAAATGGTTAGAATTAGAAGATCAGGGTTAAGGTCAAACAAAGTAGAGTAGGCCGGGTCTTTGCAGAAAAAAAGATGAATAGTTGAAGGAGTCTGAATAGAGGTCATATGGACAGCTCCAGGGATACAGAGGGTTCATTTGAGTGAGGAACCCAGGCATCAACCACACAGAATAACCACAACCATAAAGGCCCCCACAAAAGTTCACAGAGCGGTATGGTGATCTTGATCTTGAGATGATCCTGAGTGACAGTTCAGCTTCTTGCCACTCTGAGAATGTTTGTGAACACCTGACTGTGTCTGTGCGGCCCATCTGCTTATAATGTTATTGAAAAAAAACACATCCAATTTGGATCAGTCAGGATATCAAAAGCATCCTTCCTTTTTTTAAAATGGGTTATCATGATGTAATAAGTTCGTGACAGCCCATTAAGAACTGGAAATGAAAAAAACTTAAATGAAAACACACCATTTAATGGATCCTTGGCTACTGTGCATGGGAACCAAAGGGCTGCAACAGAACCATGTGACACTTTCAGCCTCAGCAACGCTTCCCTCCACATGGAATGACTTATATTCAGTCTCCAAGTGCCAGAATGCTTTGCATTTTGTAGTACAACCACAGTCATTTTTTAAAAGATTTTATTATGAGAATGTCTTATCTCAAAGACAAGTTGCACTGTTAAATAATAATCTCAGGCTTACTGGAAAGGCAGTACTGGCCAGGGGGAAGAAATTGACAAAGAGAGAAAGGATGAGAGAGAAATCTGAGTTTTCCTTGCTTGTTAAAAAATCAATTAATTATTAAATAAATTTATAACATTTCACTGGCTTGCAAATCAAAGCCCTGTTAACAGATCTTGTTGGTGCTATGTTACCTTAGAGTCAATCCAAGTCTGACTAGATATCTTACATATAATCAACAGATCTCTATCTAGATTTGATTTGATAAATAAGATTGTCCCTTTAGTTCAATCACAAAACCAGGCTCAGAAGTCAAACATGCTCATTTTAATGGGCTTTGGCGGCTCAGAGCTACAACAGAAAGCTCTCAGGTTACCACAGCTGCACTCTGCACGGTCCACAATTTGGGAAACTGATTTGGGGGGATGGATCCAAGATAGAGACAGGATCCAATGGACTTGATGCGACCTGGACTACCTCAGCCAGTGCACACTGACAGTGATGGAGAAGAAAAACAAAGGGCTGGAGGGAGGGAGAGGAATCACAGAGGAAATGAATATCTTACAGTAACACATGGTGTGAAAGAAAGAAATGTCTCTCTCGCTGACCTCCTTGTGTTTTTCATTCCTCCTCTGTCCCCCCTCCCTCTCACCCCTTCCTCCCCCACCCTCACTTTCGCTCCATGCCGTTTGAAATATGCAAGCATAATAGTCTGGGAAATAGGATCGAGAGGCTTATGAAGGAAAGTGCGTTTGGGCTGGGTCTGCTATGCGGTGGTAAGTCCGTGTTGAAGACCAGTAAAAGAGATTTATGCTGTGTGTCAACAATTTGAAGGTAAATTGGAAGCATCACTTCGAAACCTAAATACCATACAGATACAATTATGCAGATGAGAAGCTGATTGAGTACAAGATGATGCTGGAGTAGAACATTGAAACGAGAATAATTTGTCAAAAACTGCTCAGGAATTATTTCATGGATATTGGGTTTTGCTGTCATTTCTCTTAATGTGTAAAGTGGCACCTCTAGTAAACAATCACACCAAATTATGTCTTTTAATCTCATCTCTCACATCTTACACCGTAACTCCAAACCAAAGATCTTCCACAGCATTCGATGTATCTCTAGTTTCGCCTGTTCTGGCAATTTTGTATTAAAAATCACAAAGTCGTTCGTTGTTACACGCTTCAAAAGTGGCTCAGGGTTATGCATAAAAAGGGATGACTGTTGTACTGTAACCTTATTCTGCAGGACAGCTTTGTTTGCCCTCACTCATCCAGTCAATTATTTCGCACCACTGACTTCATAATTACTATAGGTGGTCTGTGTGACAGATACACTCCCACTAAAGCTTGTTGAGAGAAACCAATCAGGACCCTCATTGATAAAGCTAGACTCACAGGTCAGTCTCTAAATGCTTCGCTCATAGGAACTGAGGACAATCTCCCAGGTTACGTGTTAAAACTGGGTGGAAACAATTAGAGAGTTTTAAAACAACCCAGCATTGCAGAACCAATCCAAAGTTTTAAGGGTGGCTCTTCTTAGTTGGGAGGTGACATGCAGTTCATTAAGGAGGAGAATGGGGGGGGGGGGAGGGCGTCATTTCTGTAAAGGCATGTTCTTGACAAAATATAAGGGGCGTCGATTTGTTAGCAGTCTTTTTCACCATTGTTCAAGCAACTACCATGCATTTCAGAATCCCCAGATTTCAGTAAGACAAGCTAAAGTTGGCAATCAAGTGGGATCCTTTATTACAGGTTTTTGGTTGAATGAGATGTACACCTATTTAAGGAAAAAGAGGGGAAAAAAGCCATTGGTATGCTTTAACGGAAGTGCTTGTTGGACGTTTGATCAATGGATGAAACACTCTCTCCCCACACCTTTCCAACATTAAAAAACAGGCAGGTTATATGAAAATACCGTTATTCACATGTGGACGATTGTCATTTCTTACACCTTATCTACTGTATGACGACAGGCTTGTCATTCCACCTTCCAGTGTGGCTAATCAGAACAGCTATTAACACTTTTACCTCCTGAAATAATCAAACAACACGCTATATGAACTCAATCCTTTTGCGCATACCTCAGCCTTAGATTATTTAGCTGTAACTATACTCATACTGTACCCACCTTTAGTTTGGATTAAATCTACCTTTTATCCAAACCCTTGAGAGTAAGGCTCTGTGCACCATGTCAATTTGTCAATTGAATCAAAATTCACCAAGTAATAGTGCTCAGTGGCTATCATAAGATTAAAAAAGACAGAGACAGACTGACATGGCCTGACTTGGTCCAAGATGAGGATTCACATTTCCTACGCCCAGTTGACAGGTCATACAGGTCCACTTCCTTTCCCTACAGTGACCTCATCTGTCAGCTGTGGCAGGCATTGATACTCCTCTCACCTCTGTCTCTGAGTGACCTGAAACGGAAACATCAGACAGGAAACAGTGAGACAATCCAACTGTCATTCAGAGATTTGAAGACTTATGGGAAAGCTCACTGATGCAGGCTGGCTACAGCATACATTAAATGATACACTTATAATGCATTTGATCTTGAATGATTCCACATACTGAACAATATTAACACTGACAAGACTGACAAGTGTTGTACATACACATATTCACAAAAATAGGATGTGATTTCCAGATATTTCAGGAAAAGGAAATAATTGTGCATTTCTTAGGAGCTGCTGGTTGGTGCCAGAGTCCCACTTGGCCTTTAGGAAATATAGAACACCAGTTGCAAGGGTGGGTCCACAGGTGGTGTGATGTGTCTTTGAACAGCACATATATTTTGGGTTTAAACTGCGTCACACAGCTTGCATAAATACGCAATTGTGTGAAAATGGAAATATCAGATGCTGTTTTTAGAGCATATTTCTTGGTTCTATTTTAGGTACCTTTTTAAATGAGGTATACAACTCATAAATAGTTGCTAATGAATGAGTCATTCTTCACAGGCACCATCCACTACATTCACCCAGCTAAGGCACCTGTCATTCTTTCCTTACTGATTCAAGCGTCCACACCTTACACCACTGACCACTGACTACTGACTACAGTCATTCTGTTATTTTCATTGTAGACATAAATATTGGTGGTCATGCTTACCCTTTCATTGGCTACTCTCTTATGTGACATATGAAAGAGACCACAGGGTCTCATTGAAACTTTTGCCCATCATCCATCCATCTATTTATTTATTTTTTTAATTTTCTGGCATAGACACCTCCATTGACAGTACAAAGACAGGGAACTACGGGAGAGAGGGGGGCGTCACATGCAGCAAAGGTCTATTAATCTATCTTAATTTCCAACAGTTTTTCACTCCCTCCTTTTCCCCTCTTTCTATGTATCCTGTTCATTGATCGAAAGGACCACGTTGGTGCTTTTAGTTATTTTAGCCCATTACCTCCCAATAACATTAAATTGCTTTTTAAATGCTGTAGCTTATAAAATGTCTTGCTTGTACATACTTCCATAATATAACAAATCATAGTGTTTTTAAGTCACTTCATTGTCACAATTTGATGAAAGTTCCTTGTGTTCCTTTTAGTGACTGTTATAAAAACATTTCCATTTTCACAAGTTCATGCAAGCTCTGCCCAGATTCATTTGTCGAAAAGTATCATATTAACGAGTTGTTGTAATGGAATCAAATCCAGTTAAAACAATAAGCAAACATGGACATTTTTAAAAGCGTTACGCACATTTTTTGTTGTTCGGAATATCAACATTTCCATGAACCGGCCCTGTTTGCGACTGCATTACTAGGCCACAATATCGTAACTGATTCGGGGCAGATTACCCTTCCAAGGATCTGCTATTATTTTTGAAGCACACTCAAATAAACTGTAACTAATTACTGCCTCAAAGGTAAGAATGTCAATTTAAACATTTTTGGAAAGCTTTGCAAACACAGTGCTTTGTGTTTGAATTTTTGTTAAAAATGGGCCAAAATACCCTGAACCACTGGCACAGTCTTTTAAAGCAGATGTACCTTCAGGTGTACATGTGTGCATGTGGTTCTACAGTACACAGTAAGTGACCAGCATATAGTATGTTGAGTATAAAGGTGTTGAGAGGTGCCTCATGTGTCACAAGAAGCATGGTGTTAGTGTTGTGGGGTGTGCAGGGGGTCAGAGGTCACTGAGGTGTGAAGGAAGAGAGGGGGCACTGGTTGAGGGAGCTAAGACTGTGATTGACGGCAGCTTGTTATAATTACACACTTATGTTAGACGCTGGATTTCTTCCGAACACATTCATGCCTTGGGTTATTATTTTATGTTTTTTTCCTCTCCTTACCGTTGTGCGCCAATCTCAGTTATCCTCCACTGACATGTTTTCCCAGAGCTGGTGTTATTGCTAATACGGTTAGCACTGGAAAACTAAACAAAGCATGACACAGCACTCCATCACCTGGCCTGATGATGTCATGATATCATAAATACTCTGCTAACACCGTGGCCCCACCTTCCGCCCAGCACGTGTCAAAGATTGGTGTGCCATGGGCAGGTGTGTGTGTGTATGTGCAAATCAGTGACATTTTTTGGAGGTTGAGTAGTGACAGGGCATGTTTTTAAGACCCCCCTTCATGTTGTAAAGTTGAACCAGACCATGCAGCAAATGAGTTGGGTGTGAATGGGGAGTTGTGTGTCTGAACAGTCCACTCTTTCAGCTTCCATTACCAGGTCCACCCTAGCGGATCAAGCATTCATGGCAGAGGTGTAGCCATTGGGATGGTTGGTGCCTCTGGCTGCAGGTGTTAAAGTAGATTGAGTTGTTCAACCAACTCTGAATTCAACATTTCATTACACTACAATCTATAATAAGAATAATAATAATAGCAATACCTTTAATTTGTACCACATCACCCAATTCATAGTGAAACTCAAAGTGTACAGTATTAATAACATAGAACACACAGCATTTCTTTAAGAGTGTAATGTGCGTGGAACATGATCTCATGATGTCATATGAATAGCACACCATCTTAAGGACCCTTTTTTAGCTTTGCATGTGTCATTTAATGCCGTTGGCTAGGTTTAGGCATAAAAAACACTTGGTAAGATATAAGGAGAGATCATGGCTTGGGTAATAAGCCAAAATCGCCTTAGAAAAGAAAACAATGTCACGCTATATTGACATCTTCTGAAATTCTCTCAACAGTTATTATAGATCTCTTTTGGCAATTGAATTTATGACCTGAATGACATTTGAAGACACACAAAAAGCAAATAGGCGTAGAGATAACAAGTGAAATGAAATTGGCATGTTATTCATTCACCATTCAGTCTGGACTGTGCTGTCCTCAGATGGTTAGGAAGGCTGTTCAACAAGCAGTATAACATCACTGAGATTGTTTTAGTCCACCATGTCCTCTTTTAGTAGAGTTGTGTGACTGTTGGAAAAAAGACTTTAGGGTCTGAAAATGTTGGACTTTGGACATAAGATGCATTGTGAATTACAAAATGCATAAATACTGTAAAGGAAGTGGATATGTTAAAATCTAATTAAAAAGATATTCTGTTTTGCCTTGCAAGAAGGTGCTGTTGGTATTTTACATTAAACAGTTTACTGATATAATTCAACTCAAGTCCACGGCCACGCTTGGAGGTCTTTGAGGTCATTAGCCTCCTAGCATGCTCACAGTGACAATAAAAACAATCTGCAGGTATCATGTTTACCAGGTTTTTTGTTTAGCTAAGCACGAAATACAGCTGAGGGTAATGAGAAAGTCAGTGTTTTGCTTTGTTTTTTCTATTTGTCATTTGACCCAGCGATGGCTCTAGATAAAAAGTGGGGGGTCCAAGTTATCAGAAGTTTCCCTCTGGGTGCCTTCAAAATTTGTAGCAAATTTTACAGCCATCCCATATTTGTCAAGATACTTCACTCTAAACCTAAAGTCAGGGGATCACCAAAGTCAGTAAGATAAATTCTCTGGGGACTATAAATGTCTCTACAAAATATCGTGGCAATCCATCTTACAGCTGTTGAGCTTTTTCAGTGGACTAAAGTGGTGGTCATACAGACCAGCAGAAAATAATATGTAAAGACTGTACTGCTGATGTTATTTATATAATCTGATTTTTGCACAGGTAATTTACATAAAAACTAGACTGATTCCAACATTTTATGAAAATTACAAAACTAAAATAATGAGACCAACAATACATTTATGACAAGTCTGTCAAATAGACATACTGTTAAAGAGGATAATCCTGTATTTGATGTTCTGCTGTTTTGTAAGAACATTAGGTGTTGAGTAAAAATGTTGGATTCACTGCCATGTGGATGAAGTCATGAACTGGTTACTACAGCCAGATAAACATACTCCCTAAAAGAAATTGTCATCACTTTCGTCTTGCCTAATGCATGTCCACATTTTTCTCACAAAATCATCTACTTGTACTCTTTCATACCTGCCAAGAAGCAGATAAAACAGAGGACAAAGGAAAGATAAAAGCTAGGAGAAACAATGTGAATGTTGGACGCCCCCTTGCAGTTCGAGTCATGCTTTTGTCTTCCAAAGCACATCTTCGAGGACATCCAGGTCTCATTCACTCAGCTCCACTGCCTTTTATGTCTACTGAAAATGTCTCCATGGTGCGTGCTGCATTCCGAGTGCAAATAAAACCAAATGTGGTATTCTGAAAACAGACTGTTTTCTGTGATTTTGTTTCACTTTGCTGTCTTTTGGGAATACAATTTTGGTTTAAATAATTATGGTTACGTTTCTGAATCAAAGAAACACTTTCAAAGAATAGAAGGAGAGGAAAGAGGGAATAATTACATGGTCTTGCAACATATTAACAACAAAATCAGTTCGGAGTTACCGTGAAACATAAACCACAGTGCACTCAGATGATAGCTGGAAAGACTAACAAACACAAAGAGAATCTGAGTTGGTGACAATCAGCTACTCGCTGTTTACTGAATACAAGAGACCGTTGTGCTGACATGAGGCATGCTTCTGGTCCAGTCAGTCCAGAGAGCAAAGATTTTATGTTTGCATGCGTGTGGGGCTATGTGTGGGTACATGTGTGTGGTTATAGAGATCAGATCTGTCTGGCATTTTAATCCTTACAGGAACCATATGATTGTCCTTTAACTGGCTAACAGATGCGGATGCTAATAGTCATAGGGCCAGACACTGACCTGAAGCATGAGAGGCCCGGAAATCGTCCAACAAAATGCTACACCGCTTTTGACAGGTTCCTCCCTCTCCCTCTCTGTATCTGTCCCTTTGGAGCAGGACCCAGTGGGTGTTTTGTCTGGGTCAGATTTACAGTAGATGTAAGCACCACTGAGCCCAACCTGGCCAGCTAATTGGAAAAAGGTTTGTGCGTTATGAGGCCCGTGGAGAGCGCTTTCAGCACCTCCACGTTGAATGAGTAACGAAATCACACAGGGAGGCACATAGGTGAAGCAGATGCATGAATGTACGCGTGTGTACAGTGTGTACGCACGCAGACACAACATCACATTTTTAAGACTATAAAAATTAAGAAGAACTTTTGGCGCAGTGCTCACATTACTGAATGACATGAGAGAGGAAATGGGAAAGGGAAAAGTTTTGCATTCAGCTTGTTTGGCACGCACATTGCCGTTTTAGAATACACTTACATTATGCATCCCAAATATATGTATGCATTCGTGTATCTGAAGGACAATAAAAGAATGTAGATTCACATGTCCTTCTCTCTCTCAGCCACATAGAGAGTGAAGTACAACTCCTTCCCTCTATTGAAAACATCTTTTCTTGCACTAATCAGCTGCTCCAAAACACATGTTGTTAGCATAAATCATAATTCTTGTTATAGTTGTATGCTACTCAAGACTGTTCATTTTGTAATGTCATACACCTCATGACAGGCCATAAAATGGCAGAGAAAACCATTCCTGCTGTACTGGATGTGTCTACTAAATCTGCTGTGATGTTGGATCAGTGCAGAGGCATGGTCTGTGCATACTGGCCTGTCCGATAAATACGCACCATTATATAAATCTCTCACCACAGCCTTTGTATCTGTGCCCAGCAGGTGGACAAGAGGTCTTGAACTTGGCAACAATAGTAAGACTTTGAAGACTTTACATTTTACACTTTACACAACAGACTCCAGCAATATCAGGATTGAGAAACATTACACCTAATGAAAATGTGTGAAGTGATAATGAAAACTGTTGTATGATCTCATCTTTACTGTCAAAAGGTGAAAAAGATATTACATTGCCCTTAGTGACTAGATTCTGAGTACATTTTTTGCATAGTATGAGCTGATTATCATTGAACGCATCTGCTAGTTTGTCCACTTTGGCAAAAAATAAATTATATGATGTCTACAATGGAAATGCACTTGGTGAATGAATGGTGACAGGCCCGGAATGGCTGGTCTGACTCAATATTTCAATTCCATTATGCAACAGCTAAACATGTCCTTAGGAGGTTGTTTGTAAAGCATTTGACCACCACAACATCCCAGAAATGTCATATATGTTGTTATTCCCATTAGGGCTCTCACAACAGGGAACAAAAGTGTTTGATTTGTGTTTAAACAAATCAACTTTTTTTTTCTTCTTCAAAAAATCAGTCTATTCTTTCCACTAAGAGCTCATAGAAACTGCAGATTCAAAGCTTTTCAAAGTAATTCCAAACCTTAGTAGAAGAGGAGTTTATGCAGACTTGTAAGTTGTCTCACTGTTGCCATAGTTTAAAGATTTATATTTCAGCTTTTTTGCCTTTATTTGTAAGTACAGTAGCTGGCAGAGTCACCAACAGGAAACAGGGAGAAAGAGAGGGGAATGACCTGCAGCATAGGTCCGTGGCCAGATCTGAACCAGGTATACTGCCTTTATGTGGCATGCACTTAAAATGTGAGGGGAAAATGTCTAAATTCAAAATCACCATGTATAATGTAACAGGCAGTGCCTTGTACTCTAGCAGGGGACTGTCAACAGTGATTTAAGCAAGTGTTGTTCTTTAAGCTAACGGAAAATGGATAAAACTAGTTAGCGTTGGCAAAATGCAGAGGTGGCAAAAGTACTAACATTCTGTACTTAAGTAGAAGCACAGATACTTAAGTAATAAAAGTAGAAGTACTGATTCAACTCCTTTATTCAAGTAAAAAAAAGAAAGTACAGGCTCTGAAATGTACTTTAGTACAAAAGTAAAAAAATTCAAAAAGTAATTTTTTACCGTCAATGATAAATACTTTTTTTGATAAGTCAGCAAAACGAAAAAAGTTCTCGGCACACAAAAAAGGATATTTTTCCTCTTTTGTTAACAACCTGCACGGAAAAAAGTTTTCTATTATTATACATATACATATATATGTTATAACAGGTTAATCGCGATAATAACGCGTTACATTTTTTTTGCCACGTTAATCGCTCCTCTCTGACTTGCTCACTGTCACAAATTGCTGTTGTAATCGACCTCTGTAAGCTGTGTACAGTGCACAGCATGTGTTGGTATGTCAGGAGTCTTACTGCTGCTGTCATATTCCTGCTCTGTCTGCACACATTGTTGGGACTTTCCTTCCAGTAGCGGATTTTGATATGGGCGGTCGCCTAGGGCGGCACGGAGCGCACACACCAAAAGGAGAAAAAAAAGATGTGTTTTCTATGGCTTATTTGCACATCATGTCACTGAGGTTGAAACAAGAGCCTGTTTTGACAATGTAAGGAGTACAGATATTTGTGTTCAAATGTAGGAGTAAAAGTAGAAAGTCATGAGAAAAATAAATTAAAGTACAAATACCTGGAAAATCTACTTAAGTAACGAAGTACAAATACTTAATTACTTACCACCTCTGCCAAAATACATAATTATGACATTTAATTATGCCATTTAGGCCAATGGAATTGTTTTGAATTTGACACCCGAAATGGAAAAAAACATATATATAACATTGTTTACTGCCTTGATTTATAGAAACATTACTAAAACAAAAAATCAGAAGCTGTTAGCTTGTTAGGTTGCAAGTGAGGCAGCGGAGGCAACATAAATGAATTAAGCTATGCCAGTCCGATAAATTGGGCTATGTGGGTTTGCTTTCAAGTTAATTAAAAAAATATATTGTTAGGTCTTACAAACTCCCACTTGACTTTTTGAAAAGGAGGAATTTGTCATGGCTGTACAGCCATTCTTTGATTAACTGTAATCTTCTGGAGCATTTTTTTCATATTTGAGCCAAACCATATTAATATCACCAACATTTGCTATCAGTAGTTAACAATAACTATTTGCCTGGTACTATTCATTTCTTTAAACCCTATTTTGCAAGTGAATATGTTGAATTAATCTTGGCAAAGTGTAAGCCTTTAGCCAAGGAATGCATAGACAAAAAGTTTATACAACATAGCTTCTAATCATTATTTTAATGATTGCAAAAAATGTATTCAACAGTTCAATGGAAATATGGCCAATAATGCCCCATCACGCGTCTCCCAAATTGGGAATTTGCCATAAATCCCAGTCCAACTTTCATATTCCAGTCAGTCTCATTTTCCAGTGTGACAGCTTGAGGTGTTTTATATGGAAAGTAATACTCACAGACCTGAAATGTCTAGCCTGCATAATAGGACATCCAGACCCCTTACAAACACACTGACTGGTGTGAGAAGTGCTTGAAGTGGGCGGATAATAAATGACTTGCTGAAGACATAAAGCCATGGAGCTGGCGTCTAGATTTATGCTGTGATATTAGCTCGGATATCATGCTTTAAAAGTTAGATAGATGGCCTGCTTGTGAGACATATGTCATTAGAAGTACTTTGCTCTACTCAATGTATGGTGCGTGTTTTGTCACTCCAAGATTTTAATGTGACACACACACACACGATCAGTTCATGCTTGGCAGTGGTGAGCGGTGATATCCCGTCCAGTGCAGCTGGTGTGCAGCCTCTAGGCAGCCCTGTGCTGTGGGAGGAAGCCTGGTTTGATTTTAGTCCAGGGCAAACCAGGACTTTCACATTCCTGCTTTTCAATTGGAATTAACGTATTTGTTACTGCCTGGGAGACTGATATAAATATATGCTTACATATGTGCATTTGGAGGTAAAGGCCCTGGAACAATGAAGTCTAAGGTCAGGTGCCGTTTGCCCTCAGGGCAAGATGGTGTAAAATTATACATGACACTTTTTTTTTCTTTCTTTCTCTCTTGCTCTTTCTCCTTGCTCCATCTTCAAGTGAGGCCGTTCCAAGCTGGAAAGTTCTGCTGCTGTTACATAAACTCCAGCTCGAGCGGCTGCAGGGTCAGGAAAAAGGGAAGAAAGCAGAGAGAAAAACAAGAGAAAAGTTGAAGAGTATTGTGGGAAAATGAGGCACAAAGGTGAAGAGGATCTGGAATGGTTAAAACCTGTATCATCAGGAACGTCTAAAAACTCCTCTTCATCAGATCCTGGAGAAAAGAGGAAGAACAAAAGGGCAGGAGGAAATTGGAAGCAGAGTGAAGGCAGCTTAGCAGCTCCCATCCAAAAAGCCTGGAAGAAAGGGAAGGGGGAAAAACTAAAAACAAGGCATTAAATGGCTCGGCGTCGTCCAGGGCTCGGGCTGAAACCCTCATAGAACTAGCCAGGTCACTGCTGATACAGAAAAAAGACCCAGCTTTGGACTGATTTCAACCTGACATGTCTTCCCACTGAAAAGATGTTTTCTTTGTTAACACGAATCCCTTGTGACACTGGTGATCCAGGATTTTATTGTACGGGTTTGCTGGGTCTGATCCATGTTTTTATTTTTGAGCTTGGAGGGGTTGGTTTTACTAGTTTTGTGTCTGATTTCACCCTTCCTGCCAACAGCCGTGATGACCCAAACATAACTTCAGGAGGCCTGAAAACTTCTCACTTTCTATTGGATGTACAGTCCATGCTAAATGGCTGAGCAAAGCATGAGTTATTAGATTTATGGGAAGTGCTCAACAGTTTGTCTGGAAGTGGGTGATGATTCATATTCCAAATGGCTTGCAGATGCTGTAGCAGATTTCAGTGGGTACATACTGTGACCAAATACCAAATCAACTCATAATTACCTATCAGAATCACATCCACATTTATTTACTGAGGTGTTTACAAACATAAATCCCTAAGAAACATCCCCTCAAACTCCTAAAATAACACTTTCACCACGTACAACAGGGTGCATTTCAGTAGATGAGATCTAACCAATGAATTATGTAACACGTGAGCAACTTTTCAGGTGTGCACCACAGACATGCTCATTAAATCAACCACCTTTTCCCATTGTTTCACTGCCCAAGAACATTATTCAAGCCGTCTGGGTTTTTTTGCCACTAATACACTTGTTTGCTGACTCACTGCATTCTCTTCTTCTCTTAAATTTAAGAAGTGCTGTCTATCCTCCTGTCATCTCCTCTCTCTTTCCACTTTCTAGACGCAAAACACACACTCCGGAAACCTCTGAAAATCCTGGGTGACTGGATCTTCCGTCAGCCCTTACCTCACCTGAGAAACAGCATGTTTCCCAGCAGACACAGGAAATTCCCAAAAGGTTGACTATCAAACATCCTTTCCCTGATTCAGAGGCTGCTGCACATCAGCAAAACATTAGCTGCACAAAGAAAAAAATGGGAATCGGAGGAATGATTAAAACAACAGGAATGACTGAGAGAAATAATGTGGGAAAACCTAAGGGAAACTGGGGTGGGGGGTGGATGAAGTGGAGGTAGAAGAAAGGGATGCGGTATTCAATAAGCACAGGTCAATACCAGGCTGTGCACTGGGCTTTACTGTCACAGCGTGCCTTTCACCATTTGTTTTCCATAAAGGCCACATGGAAACGTTTAGCTGGCTTAAAGCAGATCGGCGCACGTTGTCTCAGGGCCCGTAACATTTGCTACTTGTTTTCCAGGTCCGTCCTAATAAAGTTTTCTGAAAAATATAGGTATTTATGATAAATAATGTTAATAATAATAACAAATTCAAACACAATATACAATAAAAACAACGTGTGTGCGGATGTCAGATGCTGAAAAAACTGTGTCTGACATATGAGTAATGGGAAATGTCTCTCTGTGTGCATGCAGATGTGTGTGGCTTAAACAACTCTGTGTGTGTGTGTGAGAGAGAGAGAGAGAGAGAGAGAGAGAGAGAAAAGAGAGAGGAAAAACAATAGATAAAAATAGCATCTTTGAAGCAATTCCTCATGGCTCTGCAAGAGTCTTAAGTGCCTCAAAAACAATCCTTTTTTTTCTCCCCTTGTCCTTTTATTCTGCGACATCTGCAGTCTCACAAAAGGGAATAGAGATTGCAGATGCACAGGTTACAAGAAGCCATAATGGAGCATTAGTTAGTTAGTTTGAAGTTGTCATACTTTCTTGTTTAATGGGTATAACTGTGGAAACGATCAACACAAAACCCCCACAAGACCTATTGATGAAACTTAAAGGGCTGGGGAACAGAAAATGGACTATTTGCGTGTTTGGACAAGGTCCTTCAAGTGTGTATTAACACCTATTTGTGAGTACAGTGTTGGTTATAAATTCATCCTCGCTTTGGCCTCCATGTAGGGTATGTGTGCGTATATATATGTGTGTGTTTGTCAGGTCAAATTCCTGAAAGCATATGGCAGAGTGATACCGGTTTTCACGAGTACACAAACCCAGCTGTCCATCCCCCAGGTACACGGCTCTAATTCTGCCAAGTCATTTACAATGAGCTTCTGCACAAAAACTATTTCCTGCCCACTCTCCATCCAACATCCACATCACAGGCCTACAGGGTGCTTAGATATGTGCACGTAATGTGTTGAGAGCTCGCCTAATGGCCCACAGGGCTTAGTGTACGCTGGCGGCCCTCATGGTGCTTCCACTTTCCACTCTTTATCCTTTGAAATGAGTGCTACCCCAGACTGGAGTGGGCAGGGGCTTAAGACTGTAAATAATAGTAAGAAATCCCTTCCTAATACATCGTCCCACTGATTATAAAGCACAAAGAATGCATGTAGTCATCATTGGTCTCATCTTGAGCCAAAAAAAAAGCTAGAGCCCATGCACTGGCATCGACCACTCAATATGGATAGTCTGGTCTTTCCATATTCAAAATCTGAAAATGAACCTTTAATTTATGTTTTCTGGCAGCTCAAGCCCATACTCCTACAAATAAGGGAATGTGTTGCTCCCACAGTATCCATCTTGGGCCAAAAATGTTAAATGTGCATAACTTCAGCCTTATCTTAGAGAACAGTACGGCCCACATCAGAGAAACATCTTGTACACAGCACCCTCTGGTGGCTGTTCAGAGAATTTAACTCTGTGCATGTGCCTGAACACCAAAGCTGTAAAACCAGAGATGGGTTCATGTAATAGCAGCTATAAAATAGGATGTGTAGAGCCTCAAGGTTTCCAGCAGCTAATAGCTGACAGATTTTTCTAAAAGGAAATCCCTATCTGACAATCTCATCCTCTAAGTGCTTTCAGCAGACATGAGTTTGGTACTAATATTATTGTTCTGTTGCACAATAAAACAGAAAAGGCAAATAATAAGAAAAACATGGCTAATGTTCTTGTAGTATCCAGAACAGATTTATGCCTTTAAACTGAGACCAGGGATGATTTGTGTATGTGCGCGAGTGAGTGAGTGAATGGCTGTCTGTGTTTTCAGTTATTGACGAGGTGTGCGGCAGGTCTAAATGACAAGTTCTGTTCGTTACTTCTGGGTTGATGGAAAGCCATTCACAGGTGTGACCACCAGAACCCTGTTTGGGTGAGATTTTTAGAGACAGGCCCTTCCTTCTTCTGCACACACAAACACACACAGATTACTTCCATGTACTCTGAACAAACATAAGAGAAGCATTAGGTCTGTTATTGTTTGCTTTAGCAGAGGTTGCGTTGCTCCTAAAGAATAACACCCCCACAGTACACTTAGGGAGAACTGAAAAGGTGGTACAGAGGGCACAGAGTGTGTGTGTGTAGGATATGTGTGACTAGTTTAAACAGTTTCAGGTCCACCAACACACGTTACAAAGTGTCACATCTCGACATTCTCACAAACGCACAATATAACCACCATGTGAAATATGTCACATTTATTTGACATCTGCATTAATTTAACATGCCAGACAATTGGCAGCAATATAGAATGTGACTTCATTTAAAAAAAAAGAGAGAAAAAACAAAAAGAAAACATAAAAACAAACATAAAAACATTTTGATGTACAGTAAGGTATTCCATCCTTGCACCAACAGTTGGTACATGTCAAAATGAAAACACACAATTTTGTCAAGATACAAGACAAACTTTACTATGAATTAAAGAAAAAAGGATGACTTTCCATGTGGGTGGGTGACAGATCAACAGTAATGGATATTAGTTCCCCCTCTATAGTGACACCTGTCATTTAAACACATACTGATTTCATGGAAATTTTCTGTGTAATTTGCAGGTATATATATAGGTAAGACACAGTTTGCAGTCTGTAGATGTTACTTTGCAAAAATGTGGATAAATTAGGCTATTTACAATAGTTAAACAGCAGAAAATACTTTTCAGTGTGGAGTTTCCTGCTAATTTCCAGGACATTTTTAACCATGTAACTGCTGTGTGACTGTTCATACTTAAGACATTTCTTTGACAGAGCTATGTGAGTAATTTAGGAAATGTCATCATAGACTTTTAAGAAAGACTACTACTATGTTGATGTGTTTATTTATTTTTGCAAATTAACACCTTTTTGGGGTCTCTTTCATAATTTGTACCAAACTGTGCCCTTTTCTGTATAATGTCTTCACAATCTACCATTAAATTCTGCCAGATTACACAGAACACCCCAAGGAAATAAGTATAAAATTAAAGAGCCTGCAAAATGAAGAAACTTTCCCCCTTAAACTGGACCACAGATCAGTGCTGAGATTTTTTTTTAAATCCACAAATTACTCAAGGTAGCAAAGCCATGTTATTGTGTTGTGTTTCAATAGTGTTCAGTGTTCCTTTTCACCTGGATCACAATAGTCTTCCTCACATCAACTCCTCACAAGAGATAGAAAAGATAACAGAAGATGAAGATAGTAGGAATTGAGGAAGTGTCTCAATTTCCGCCATGATTCTTGAGTGAGTAATCAATACTCTGCTGTTTATATCAAATATTCCAACTCTCAAACATACAGGGTTGCAAAGAAAAAAAAAAATATGTTGAGCTATTGAGACGTAACACGATCAATGTTTCGAGTTCAGTTCCTTCATCTTTTCAGTCTGTGTGTGAAGTGTTTTTCCGTGCATAACTTAATCCTCCTGAAATTAGACAAAGAACTTGATGAAAGTGTTTCCATCACTCGTCTCCTGCTGGGATGTTTTCTTCAATCCTCTTGATGAACTTCATGCGGATTTCTGTCACGTTGTCCCCTCTCAGAGTGTCTTGGAGAAATCTCACATCCACCGCCATCTGGACCTAAATCCAGTTCATAATCAGTTACATTCCCTCTGCTCTAGCAGTTTTTCTCTTGGTGAAATTGTTATTTATTAACACAAATTTGCACAAGAAATCTAAAAAATTATGGGGGGTTTTGTCCACCTTAAAACAGATGTGTATGAATGTCTCCTTAAATACATTTAAACTGCACACTTGGTGCTTTGACCTTACCATCTCCAGGGCTCCTCTGAGGACCCCACACAGTAGGTTGGAGTAGATCAGTGTGCTGTGGTTATCAGGCAGCTCCACAAAGTCAACCAGTGGGTTATTCTCTAGGATGAGGGAGAATTCGTCTCCCGCTGGGCTCCAGTTGGTCACGCTGGGGGTGACTCCCAGGTACATCTTAAACGCAACCTACCAGCCACCACAACATCGTGAGGAATGGAAAGAGGAAAAAACTGAGCAGGGGTTCCTCAAGAGAGACGTCTACTGTTTTATGACACATTAATTTAGCTGAAGTGCAACAGCTCTCAAAAACATGCAAAATACTTTTACACTGTTGAGCGTAAATGAACCGTCAATGACAATAAAAAAGCAACAACTCTGTTAATCAATTCATCATATAAGTCATTTTTCAAGTTCCAGCTTCTCAGTTGTGAGGAAATTGGGACTGTCACCATTCTGACATTTTTAAGTCTGAAATATTATTGCTAAAAGTAAAGTAATCGTAAACCGTACCCCGTTCCTCTGTTACTAATTAGTTGAGCTCCAACACAAATGTAGTTGCACCCAAAAAATGTCCAGTGTTATCTCGAGCTCGGAAGACACAGAGGGGAACAGACAGCCCGGTCCAAATTTTCAACATTTTTCTTACTTGAGATTCTCTCCAACATCCCCTGAGCCTGAAGATTTATGCCAAACTGGCTGACTTATGTAGTACTGATGCACCAACCAACCCAGTGACTATCGCTCAACACTTCCTGCAGCTGCTTCACAGTAAAAGCCACAATCAGATCTATTACTTGTGAAGCAGCTGCAGGAATATGTTGTATTACTGGCATGCTTACATTAGTGTCTGCACACATCTGCTTTCTACTTCTCCTGTTCTTCTGCAGCGCTTTTTGTCCCTGTGATGTGTCAGAGGAGTGACCGCACACTCACGCAATAATCTGATTAAGATCGAGCAAGCAAAATGACAGTTGCGCCGGTCCAGCTGATAAAAGTATGAAGCAGCACAGGGCGGATTCTTGCTCAAATGTGTTGCACTCTAGAGTACAACATTAAAGTCACAATAATGAGTATTACTGTAGTTAATAGTCTCACCTTCCGTTGAAACTATTCCTGATCTGTAATTGTAGATTTGTTCTTTAACACACAGCAGACTTCCTCCAAACATATTTAACTGAGTGACTGAGATTGTTTCAGAGTTTAGTTAGAGGCCACATGATATCCTAAAGAGAGGATATCACTGCTCCTTCCAAACTGCCATACCATATCGGTCCTTCTTTTTACAGACATGACCCCCTCTCCTCATGACAAAGAGCCAGTTCCCCGAGCTAGTGTGGGGTCACATCTGTGGATTGAATCCCCTAGCAACACCTTGAAAACAGCTGGACTGCTGCACACACAGTCTTAGAGCAGCCGCCTTCATTGTCTGCCTGAGTCAGTTTCTCTTTTAGCCAATAAGACATGGAAGTTTTAGAAGTCTGACTACCAGCCAGCTACATCTTAATGCTTCATTAATGTGTAGCATGTTTTTTGGGGGGCTTAAAAACATGTACGTGAATCCTCACCAAACAAAGAAGAATGTGATTGCAGACTTAAGTTTAATACTGCCTTCTAGGACTTTAAACCGGAGTCTACTCAGGTCACAAGTGTTTTCCCTTCCTCCTTCCTCCATTATTCTCTGCTTTCTCTTATCATTTATTGGGATGTTTCAGCCACATTATAATTCGTTCTGCCTCCTTCTCCTTCCTTCCATTTTGGGAGAAGTCCACCGTCACGCTCTGATTGGGCTGGAACCCTCCAATTACCTTAGCAATGACATCGGCTGTTTCTCGGAAATCCTGACACCTGCCGATGCTGGAGCGTGCCAGGAAGTCTTCTATCAGACGCACCCCGATGTTATAACCCCTAAGAAAGAGAGAGAAAATAACAGAGATAATGTCATTCTCTTTTTCTTAACAGTCGAGGAAAAGCACAGAAGGAAAAATTATAGGGTAAACTACGCACTGTAAAGAGATAGAAGACAGTTACAACTGGTCCAAGACATTCTTGGTTCCTAAACTTGGCAAATGACGATAATTCTGATTACAAGGTCATGTTAAATTATCCTGACTACAGAGTCTGAAGCCAACTGATGCATCCCGATCCTAACATGGTCTGTCTCTGTCCAGCTGGTTGGCAGCTGGCAGAGTGGGCAGCGCAGACTCACTGCCTTCTAAGGCCAGGTAAGATAAGCTTCATCTGACAGCTTCACTTCACTTGGAGAGAGCTTCATCGTTGCTGCACAACCAGTAAAAAGCAAAGTACATCCATGCCAAAGTCCTGTCAGTATGACAGGATATTTTGAATATTTGTGTTAAAACCAAACTGTTTTTCTTATTTTGAGGTAGTGGTCTTGCAGAATTGTTTTTTTTTCTCAACAAAAAAAACCCACACATATCAGTTTTCCGTTCTTTAAATACTCCATAAGGTCTGAGGAATTACGAGAGCAGAGGGGAACCCCTGACACCGAAGTATGACAAATAAAACCTGATTATGTCATCTCTCTGCTCCAGCTTATCTCCAGGAGTAATATTAATAGAGGGAAGAAGAATGTGTCAGTATAGTATGAGGGTGTGAGTGGGAAGAAAAATTAACTATTTTCTCTAACGGCCAAATGGCTGAATGTTCAAATGTTACCAGCCACTTAACAGATTATTATTGTTTTTTTGGCTCGTGAGTGAAGCAGACACTACATATTTTAACCAGCTTTTGGCTGATGGCTGGTGCTAATTTTGTGCTCTGGCTGTGAGTTAATGGTAGAAATCCAAGAGGCCACCAATATTACCTCTATTCACTTGATTATTTAGTCCAGAACCAATGACTCAATATGTGCATTTAAGAGGAGAATATACAGTTACTATATTGCACAGAGAACTGCATCTGGTGACAATAAGTGTACATTTTGTACACAGCATTGTATATACTGTACTTGTGATGACATACACAAATGACTATCACTGTAAAAGCCTATAGCTACATTTGCAAGAAATTATTCTTGATGTTTCAAATTAAAAACCTTGAATGAAAATGATACATAAAAGGAAACAGTGATGAAAATAAATGATGTAAAGGATGTAATGTAGCCATGTTGTAAACTCCCATTTGTAAATGTGACATCAGCTACTCTGAGCACATTTGCTCCGTCCTCTTTGCTGTTTTTTACACAATTTTAACAGGCTCCATTAAAAGGAAGTTAGAGCATCTTTGGCCTCTATACTGTGATGTATTGTGTGGTACAGTTATAAGAGGGATTTAAATTAAATCCTTCATATTTGATTGAACAGCTAAAAAAAGTGAGCACTGTGAAATGTGAGAGTTCAGCGTGATATGGAGCTGTAGAGAAAAAATGGAGCTACAGGGAACTGTTGGCTCCACACACACCCAAACCTGATGTTGGATCAGGAGGAGGACAAGGGAGAGATGAATGAATCAGACCTCAGCCACATTGGTTTGGAAGTTTTTTTTCCCTAGGGATATCCAAGTACACATCTCTTCCTATCTCTCTCGTCATTGCTCTGTAAGCTGCTATGACACACAAACAGTGAAGTGTGACTTTATACGACCAGTGCTGCTTACCCAAAGTCAAATTTGATTGAATTAA
This sequence comes from Scomber japonicus, assembly GCF_027409825.1. Classification (NCBI taxonomy): domain Eukaryota; kingdom Metazoa; phylum Chordata; class Actinopteri; order Scombriformes; family Scombridae; genus Scomber; species Scomber japonicus. Next base: position 20,357,939 of record NC_070592.1, on the reverse strand, counting down.
CTTTTGTAAAAGCCCATGAGTTGAGGATGAGTCATCACACATTTGTAATTATTTTACAGGAAGAGAAAAGACAGAGATTCTGATGTAAAAATACGCAATACATTTTTCATTTCATGGGGCCTTTAACTACAGTTGACTGTGAACATAACAAATAAACATTGATGGGGGTACTCACATCTTGTCCAACTGTTTATTGACTTCCTCGTCGTTCTCATAGTCTTTGCAGAGCTGGGTGACCAGAGCGCCATAAGTCAGCGTGAACAGCTCAGAGTTCTACGAAGGAGAAAACAAATTAATTGTATCACATCAATCTAGAAAATAAAGTTTGAATGAGTCCAGAAAAATGGAACAAAAAGTGTTGATGATCAAGGTAGATAAAAAAAAAAAAACAATATACTTAATTTCTTCTTCATTACAAAACCCTAAGCCATCCTCAAAGGCATGCCAATAATGATCAAACACAAAGGTAACATCTTTACATCAAGTCCATCCTGTTTAAAGTAGTTTACACACTTTATCGCTGACAGTGAAGTATTTCTTGACACCCAACAAATAATCAAGTCCTTCAATGTGGACAATGACATGCAAACATACAACACTGTGTCACACTCTGCATCAGGTAAGAACAGCTCCTAGTGCTGAAATACATTCTTAGTAATAAAGGTTTTCATATTTAATGTAACTAATAAAGTGTATGCATAACTTAAAGGGGCATATATTAAGTGCTTAAACTAGGCGCTAAAAACCTAAACTAAATTTCCATTAAATTCAAACAACATTATAGATACAATATATTTTGTATGTCATATTATATTTATTTATTGTTTTTACTGTAATGGAGACTTCTAGCCAAAGTATTTCACACAATTGTACTTATATAACCAGTGACAGTAAACATCTCGAATATTGTAACTATAACCTTGTATATTTATAATTACTTTAGCGTTCACAATAACTTTTACTATTGTAACCATAAGCCTTAGTCCCCTCTACAGTTGTAAAATTGTAATGCCATCTCATTGCTGAATGCAGACACTCAGCAATGCTAGTTTGTGTGCTACATCGAGCTAATGCTACAGCTCATTCAGTCAAAGCCGCTAATGTTCAACAATTAATGACTCCAATTTGTTCACAAGCTTTACGCCTATCTTCTTACATTTGTCAAACAAGTTGAACTATTAGATTGACGGAGCTGAACATCACTAGATGAGGAAACATGTAGGCTAACAGTTAGTTAGCCCTGACTGTTTTGCTGCAGTTAGCATTTGGCTAGCTCGGTCTGACTGACAATCATGCGGGAGTCGCCTACCATCTTCTTGCTGTCTGTTGTTCGGTTGGATTGCCTGGACATTGTGGACAGTGTGACGGGCTTTACACCAGGTGATGACTCGATATTAATCCTTTATTTATTTGATTGTGGCTAAGCAGTTATTTCCGTAATCACCAGTTTAGTCGCTCACTTCCGCTACGGTCAAGGTCGTAAGATTAAAGCAAGCACACTTCCTCTCTAACATCAAAATAAAAAATAATTATCGAGGAAAATTCAGTGAATTTTACAAAGAAGGGTGATGTGATCAAACAGTGCACCTGGAGAAAAATATGTATATCAAAACGTATTATTTTGTTCTGATACAATCTCACTGATTTATTTTTTTAACACAACATATACTTTATTTTGAAGGCCATATTATTGAATTTCCGGCGAAGTGCTGGCGAATGTCCGCTAACTTGATGCACTTTTTCAATCAGCTGTGTAACCCATGATCATTCTAACAAACCAAACAACCTCCCCTCGTCTGTTTCCTATCACCGTCTAGTGTCCTGGCGGGGAACACACAACCACAGTGAGGTAACTTCCTCTAATTGACCACAGGATGGCAGTATAGCTAATATATTGGCAGTAAAATAAAACCAACTGGGCTGACATGTCTGTATGAAGCAGGAAAATAAGGGCTACTTAATTTTTTTTCTTTTTTGCTATGATGAATAATCACACTTTGGTAACAGTGTCGTATTAACATCATTGTGTGTGTGTGTGTGTGTGTGTGTGTGTGTGTGTGTGTGTGAGAGAGAGAGAGAGAGAGAGAGAGAGAGGGGGGGGGGGGAGCGAGAGAGAGAGAGAGAGAGAGAGAGAGGGTGGGAGAGGACAGTCTGAGAGCTGGTGAGAAGACTCAGATGGTTACAGATGCGCTTTAAAGTCGATATTTCATTTCAGATTCAATCTTAGTATCACATGTTTTCCCAACACGTTGCGTCTTGATTAGGTTATTTGCACATCCTGCATGCTGGTTGGTTGAGAGACAATCATCCCATCGCCGTGAAACAAACTCGGTTCGCTCTACAACGAGGAAGAAGAGAGGAAGGGAGCACATCGTGTCTCCACGCAACGCTTTCATTTCTGTCAAATAAGAAGGCTATTTGACAATAGCCGGCACGGCCTGTTGGGGCTGTGGAGGAGGTGAACTAGTGCAATGATGACGGGCAAATCTGTGAAAGACGTTGACAGATACCAGACTGTCCTCAACTCTTTATTGGCACTGGAGGAGAATAAATTCTGCGCTGACTGCGAATCGAAAGGTAGGTGATTGTCCTGTGTCGGTGTCTGCTCGCGGAGGACAGCCTGCCAATGGTCAGAATGAGTCGACCTCTCTCTCTCTATCTCTCTTTCTCTCTCTCTCTCCCTCTCTCATTTACTACGCTAGAGAATGCGGCGTTGCATTCATCATCCCTCAACCAATTACATTGTACTATGGTGCAAGACACGGGGCCACATCCTCACAAGGCTCCAGCATGGCATGCAGCTACATCATGCCAAGTTGTCCAGGGGGGTCAGGACCACAAGTGATTAAGATTTTTATCTGTATGTCTGGACTTGGAAATGATGATTGAACAAACATGTTAGTTACAATGAATGCAACTACTAGGGCACTGCCAGACTCCTGACAACCTCCTGAAACCACAGCAGACATGAGACACCTGTACTGACTTTGAGTCACCCTGTACAGACTGTTCTTGTGGTGCAGAAGGGGACACAGGAGGGCTTATTTCTTAACAAAAAGCATATTATCACATTGTAATGGTGTTAAAGTGAGTCACTAAGAGCCTGTGGTCTCCAGTAACAGTTTGAGGTTGATCGAGGCTGTGGTGATGTCATACTGTACTGTCCTTCATGTTGTTTTAAGATCTTGGGATGTTTGTATATTATCCTTCAGCAATCTCTATAAAATATGATAAATTATTCATTTTTTCATAGCATTATATAGTCAAACTCTCAGTTTTTTATGTGTGTCCATTAGAACTGACCCCTCAGTTTGTTTGTAGTCTTGACAAGAGGCCTTGAACTCTGTCATCAGCTATTTGCTGAACCAGTTTTGCCATACCGGTGGGTAAACATTGCTGTTTTGCTCACAAATACACCAAGCCGGAGAATGAGTTTAACCCTAAAATGCTTTTTTTTAAATGCATGTGTGCCATTATATAGCAGGTCCGCATACAGATAAACACTTGCCAGTTTTCAATCCCTTGAGACAAATCTCAGAGGTCACTCAACAAGTCACAGTGTCTACTAACAATAATTGTCTTCATCAGAGACTTCAGAGCCCGGTTTCTTCTTACAAAATAATTTGCTTTCTTGCAGGTTATGTTTGATTTAATAGCAATTGATGTATTTTAAACATCATCTTGCCTATGTAACAGCCCATTTGCTACCAGTATCTTTAGTAGTACATCCAAGGAGAATGCAACTTTCCAGTGTCCTATGCTGATGTAACTAAAAGGCACTACAGATGTTGTGAGTGATGAGATTGGCCTCGTGACGCCATAAGTCATCCGAGAAATGATTCAACCGGGCAGCTGCTTGTCACTCAGTTTCCACTTCCACGTGACGAGCACTGCTCCTACCTCACTCATAAATTCTCAAGTGGAGTGAAGGCCCTGCATGCAAATCACTGCAGGCTGTCATGCAGGGGACGCCCTTAGGATTCCTTATGAAAACTTTATGAATGAGTAAGCAGCTTTTCATATTTAACAGGAAGTGTAGTATATCTGTGGTGGACACTGTGTTCAGGTTGAGATAGCCAGATACAGGGTAGACTGATACAGTGATGAAAAATATTGAGCATTGAAAGCATTGAAATCAATACGTTACGCTTTTCGCTGGATTTTATGTATGAGTGTGTCAAACATTTCTAATGTGTGGACGGTAAATAGGTAGACAGCAGACAGGCTTTTTACTTCCAGTATGTGACCTTATTCTCTATGCTCACACTCAGTTTATGCTTTAAGCTCATTTGGTTGAAGGCCGTCATGATCCAGGACTCTCTGTTCTTTTATTATACTGGTGCTGCATCTCTGTATCTCTTTTAGATTATTTACCTGCCAAAGAATGAATCTGGGTGCTGATGCTAGCATCAAACATATTTAATAAGAAACAGTGTGCAGATCATGTGGTTGCTGAAAAAGAAAACAACTGTCAGTGCAGCTGTTGGGTAAATGATTTGCCTTTGGACAGGCATCCTTTTGTGTAACACAACTGATACACACTCAAAGAATGTCTTGGTCTAAAATTAACTTCAACAAAACAAGTGTAGTTTTAGCTCATGAAAAGTCTTTAATGTCTAGTGAGCCAAAAATGAATTTCAATATTAGTTTAATTGAGCAATCAAGGCTAATAGGAGCATCACAGTCACAGTTGAATGCAAAAGTGAAAACCACCATAAATTATCTATTTCCTTCTTAATTTTCCTTTTTTTTAAAAAACTTCTCCATGAGAAGAAATATGAATTTACATTAATGTACAATATGTGCATGTATTTGATAGAAATCAACTTGAAAAGTTCATGATCACATAGATCACATATACATTTGTTGCTGCTTGTGAATGAATAAAATGCAAATAATATGTAATATGTGTGCTATTATTTTGTATCAATTTGACAGTTCATTGTAGATAGTGGTGGAAGATATAAGGAAAGATAGAGAGAGAAAAGATAAAGGACGATAAAGGGAGACAAGATTACATGTGATGACAAGGTACTGGTTGAATCTGAAGACATCACCAGAACACTCTGGATGCTTTGTTTTACAATACAAGGTTTTGTTCTTGTCTATATGATGTTTTGGACGGTCTTTTAATAACTTACAAAAGAGAGTCTTCAGGCAAACACACTTGTGACTCTTCAGAAGTTAATTTTAATAAACAGTGTGTAATCAGGCTCTTGCAGCTTATCTGAAAGAGTGACTATTAAATTGCAGTCAACAAACACAGAGATAAATAGTAAAGTAAAAAGTAAAGGCACAATTTGAGCATTCGTGGCATTTCTTGCCCAACTCAGTGACATTCAGTGAGTGAAAGAACATTGAAATAATTCAAGTCAGATTTCTGTTAAGAATGAGCTCTCTTTGACATACTTCTCATATCTCTTTTCTGTTTCTCGCACACTCACACACATCACATCGCAGTCATCCAGCATGCCTTTGCATTGCGTTTTTGATTGGCATGACTTGACTGTGCATCAAACTGGTCTCATCACACATACGCTAAGGATGGTGAACTTGTGTAGTTTATTGCTATGACTATAAGCTTTTTTCTGTCAACCTTGTGGAGCAGGATGTTGTGATGAAGAGGTGATACATCAGTGTGATTTCCCATCTTTTTAATATAACTGTGCTGTTGAACAGGCTGACACTATATTGTAATCTCAGCTGATTCTTAGAGGTATATCACTTCTCACCTTAGTAGCACATTTATCTTGGATCTGCTATTCTTTGTGCATTGGATAACAAGCAAACACACACACACTAAACCCCACACGTGCACACACACACACACACATGCACACCTTGAATGCATTAATCCCCACCCCTTCCCTTCTCTTAAAGTCAGGCTTTTGGCCATATGGCGGTTTGGAGTAATCTTGTTTGCTTTGACATAGATTACTGTGCATTTATCACCTTCCTCCCTCTGGGTGATTGAAGAGGAAGTGGCTAGTTGTAGAGTGTGCTCACAGCAGCATGTGAAAAGGCAATCTCTATATGTGCTTAATGTACAGATACCACAGCAATGTAACTGTATCTGCTTTTTGGCCCAACTTCCTGTCTTTCTTTTTTCTTTGCCTTGTTACCACATGATGTACTATATTATTTGTTGTGTTTTCATCACTTGCTCACAATGTGACGCTCAATGCTAGGAAATAATAAAGAAATGGCTGAGAGAGGGTGAGGCAGGTGCATAATGTAGTCAACACTTCCACCTCTGGCCTCGGTCTCAAGGGGCTGTGTGTGTATATGTGTGTGTGTGTGTGTGTGTGTGTGTGTGTGTGTATTTGCGCTTGCATAAAAGCCTACGTCCTTTATTGTCTCTATTGTACTTGTGTTTTGTACACACCAGGCCCCGGTTGCTGTGGCGATATCACCTGGCGATGCCATGCCTTATCACTCCAACACCACCAAAATCACAACCCTGAACCCCCCTCTACACACACACACACACACACACACACACTCTTTAATCTCATCCAATCAGAAGCCAGCAGGCAATTTCATTGAAACAAGGTGGTGATTGGCTGTTTTTGTCCCAAGCTACACAGTGCTCAGGAGAAGGTAGCACAATGGTAATGTTTAAGTGTTTACACTTCTCTAATATGCTGGCATGGCTGTGTTAATCTGGACCCCTTTTAAAACCCCTGTTCCTTTTACTCTCTGTTCAGTGTTTGCAACATGGAAGTAGTAAATAATACTGTGATTGATTCCCATACAAAGTTAGAATTAATCAGATTACCACAAACCCAGATCTTTGGGGGCCAGTCCATGGCCTGCAGGCAGGTGGGTCTATATGGCCTAATTGGTAATCCAGCCTTGTACAACTATGAGGAATAGAAAAATGATAGTTAAACACACAAGACATTGTAATAGTTTGCCAAAGCTTGGATGTCAGTTATCTATTATGCCGAACCAAGAAATTGCCTAACCATTGTACAGGAAGTTGACAAAATACCAGGAACATCTTGCAATAAATAGCAACAGCATGGGCGACGGCCTCAAAAATGACCATGTAGTCAAAACAACTCGCTTTCAAAACGTTTGTGGTTATTTCAGTAAGTGTTCTGCTATACATTACATCAGCAGTAGCTTTCAAATGAAAAATGGAAGTGTTTTTCTTGTAAGAAGGAATGGCATTGATTTATCTCTCTTGTTTATGGATTATAGGGAATGATCGTTATAATAAAACATTTGTATAACTCTTGCTGAGAAAAAAACTGTGTGCTCTAACACCCATGCCAACACACAACTCCAGCATTACAGAAATAATACTCTAATAACTGCAGAAGGTACAAACAATAAGAACAGTAATAGGATCAAATGAAGCACAAAAGCAAATTTGAGAAGAACCAGAATTTGAAGCTTAAAATGATTATGAGTGTCTTACTCATCCTTTGATGTATAACCCATTCAACGTCAGTGACTCACCTTCAGGATCATAGTCATGCTTTTCATATTGTGACACAGATGGTGGGGGTGTATTAGTAAATTATCTATTGGGGTCCATCTGCTTAGCTTAGACTGGGACTGGGTCACTTGGTGGCTCCAGGGTTTCTGGATGGGTTTAAGTGCTGAGGGGCTGGGTAATGGAAGCGGAGAATGAGTGTGTGTGTATGTGATTGTGTGTTTGTGTGGTGGTATAGGAGGGCGTAGGATCCGATGATGACTGAGCCTCTGTGGTATTAACTGGGTGCATGCAGAGAGCACCATTTATCCTTGTGGGATATAGGCTAATGAGCCATATGCCCCCACTTGTGCACGTGTGTGTGCGCGTGTGTGCATGAGCAAATGTATTTGTGTGTGACATGCACATATGTGTGTCACAACAGGTGTGTATCAGAAAATCACCCCTAGGAAGGAAGAAGATGGCAACATATTTATCATCATCATCGTTATATCAGGTGGTTATAGTTATCCAAAGTCAGTGAATTACCTGCAGTACCCCCCCCCCCCCCCCCCCCAATTTGGAGAAGCAGGCAGGAGAACTAGCAGCACTTTCTGACCCAGACTGCTAACTGCTAACCTGTATCCATAATACAGTGCACGACATGTGTAGGAATACGTAAGTTCAACAGTTGAGAAAATGTAGTGTCAAAGTAAAAGGTGGTCTGACAGTAAGGTATTCCAAAGTAGTATAGGATACACTAAAACTGTGGGCCTTCTTTTAGGTTTTGCTGCTGGCTCCATCCACAGCAGCACAGTGCTTAGCTTTCGTGCAGATAGACTTGCATGCTTCTCCAAATTAGGGGCTGCCAACCCAAATCAACTGCAGGTAATAAACACACTGTGAACTACCTCATATATGTCCCCACTTCAAAAAAATCCAAATGATCCCTTTAAAGACATGCTTTCTCCAGCCAGACTACTGCCTAACAAACATCTTACTGTAAATAACAAACTACTAGATCTACTGTAAGAAAATACTGTTGTGTATTTCTCTATTTCCATATTTAAGATGAGTAAATATACTCAAAAGTTTGATCAATCATACGATTCCCTTCCAGGCAGCCATTGATTTCCATATGTTATAAAATAATCTTCCGGAAGGCTCATGAAACTTGCTTCAATTGTGTAATTAAGTTAGATTTTATCATTCACATTCAGGTATTACAATGTAGACTTCTCAAATTAATTTACACAATAATCATTTTACTACACTATGATAATGTAACATTGGTTAAAATCTGTCTCAGAGGGTTTCACCTCAACACATTGAGTCTTAATTCCATTTCATACTCCACAAAAAGTAATGGAAATCAACAAATGCCCAGAGGGTAGAAAAAATATCTAAAAAGCAGTTTAGCATACATTTGAAAATGGTCATCAAAAATATAAAGTTTTAATGGTATCTATCTATCTATCCATCTATCTATCTATCTATCTATCTATCTATCTATCTATCTATCTATCTATCTATCTATAGTTAGAAGTGTACTAGAGATAAATATATCAAACAAAAGAGATCAAACATAGCCAGTAAAGGTCCTTACAAGTGTTATAATACAAATTAATATGTGTGTGTGAATGAGTGACAGAGAGGTTAATTATAGATCTGTTTTTGTGCTCACTACCCGTCATACCCCCTGTACATCCCAGCAGGTCATCAAACAGCTAAAGTCCACCATTTGATGACTATAAAAATCCCATCTTGTTTGTCTCTGTTTTTGGCTCTGGCCCCGGCTCTGCCTTCTCCTCCCCTGATGTGCTTCAAGCTGCATGTTTGACAACCACAACCACAGTCATTTTTTTGCCAGGATGATTCATCAATCGCCTATTCAAACCCTCTGCTTTTGGGTAGTTTGCCCTCTAAAAACTAAGGACAGATTTATCAGTCAAACTTGGAATATGTGATTATACCTCATAAAAGATGTTGGTATTTGTTCTGTGATTACCAAAAACAAAAGAGGAAGCTTACTCAACACTCTTACTGAACACTGTGATGCAAACCCTGTTATATGGAGAATCTGATTTGTAAAGATTGTTTTGTTCAATTTTTCTTTCCCTTTTTAGGCATCTATTCCTCCTACTCTCCTCCTACTATATCTGTTCAGAGTACCTGGAGGTATGTTTTGTTCCTGGACAAAGATACTTTATATAGCACAGCATTGATTGCAACTAAGAGGATGATGTGGTGCAGCACGCAGGTGTGATGCACTTCACATGTCTGCCATGTAAAAGCATCACAAGCAGGGCTAACCTTACACTCTGTCCACCTGTCTCCTCTTTGGCTCACTTGGTTGACATGCTACTTAACACACTTGAGCATCAGGAATCCAACACCTGTAATGCCCTGCTACAAGTAGATTAGACCTATTAGACCTAGCGCTAAAGTAAAAGTCAGGGGATCTCCAAATTCAGTACATACTCTGGTAACCAGGAATGTCTGTTGATGCCTATCCATAAAGTAAATGTTGAGATATTTCCCTGGATAAGTCAAAATCTTTGCCCTGCTGGTAACATTAGAGGAAAAGTCAGAGGATCACCAAGGTCATAAGGCCCCATCCTTTGGAAGCTATCAATGGCGATACCAAATTTCATGGCAATTCAACAAATAGTTGATGAGATATTTTAGTCAGGAACAAGGGATGGACATACAAAGACTGACATTTCAATCTTGGAACCCATCAGCCATCATCTGATGACAATTTAGCTTCTGGGCGTAACAGCCACTGTTTCAGGGCTTCTACTCTAGCCAGCGGATATCCGGGTAAAGAAAAAACGATATCTGGGCTGAGACTTTATCTTCCTTGCACATTCATTATTTGCGTTCCGAGACAATATCTTCGACTGGATTGTTTCAAAAGGGGCCAGTTTATTCTCGGGTAACAATTTAAAGTATGTTTTGTAGGCATTTTGGGTATGATATTTTGGCCAGTTCGTTCCGCCTCTTTCACTCCCCACATGAACTATTTACCTGCTTTTAACCAAAGCATGTTCCTGTAGAAATTGCTGGAATGGAAATAGAAAACGAGAAAGTGTCCAATCAAAAATCTCGTCCTTTGCCTATAGATTCTGCATTCATATGCAGATATCTGTATATAGGGATTATCACTAGTATGACTAAAAGAGAGAAAAAATCTGTACAACAGAAACGCAAATAAACACAACAGTGGCTGCAGTTGGGCAAAAGCCCAGAAAGTAAGGATGGAGAATGTAATAGAAAGGGAGAATTAGAACTGTGTGAGAGAGATATGGATGGACGAGGGAGAAGAGGAGGAGAGCGGTGGTGGTGAATGAGAGAGATAAGAATTGGTGGCCAGAACACAGAGGGAGTATTAGAAATAGGATGAGGAGGACAAACTAATTCCTGTGTTCAGGGAGTTCCACACAATTGACAGTCTCCTTCTTTCTCTGTGTCAGTGCCAGTGTTTACAGCGGTTAAGCAGGCTTTGCAGAGTAATTCTACTATTATTAGCCTGCTTGACAACTAATGCTGCAGCCAGACGGTCAGGATGATGGACATACGCTGTCTGGTGACCCTATGTACTTCCTTTCCCAATTCAAAAACTGTACAAACCAGACCCAGATAAAGTAACAGACCTAGTCTTATGACTGATTCCCAATGATGCAGACAGCTTCTTTTAGGTCAGTGCAGGATGCACAAGGGACTATTATTTGACTCTGAACCCAAACACAGTGTTTCCGTGGCTGCAGCAAAGAGGAAGGTTTTGCATGTATTCTCGTCTGAAAAGTCAACTTCCTCTTTCATTTGCATAGAATGGCCTTTCATAAACACTGCACTGTGACTTAGGCGTACAGGAGAGGTCCAATGTGAAATCCAAATCGAAAGCTGCTCTTCCATCTAGTGGTGTGAAGGCCACAGTGCAACAACTTCTCACAAGGTTGCAAGCAAGGACTCATAATGGAGATGAGTGGAGAGGTGGAGACAGAGGCAGAGTGGTTCAGCCAAATGGAGTGAGCGAGGGAAGTGGGGGCAGGAAGAGGGGAGGAGGAGGGGCAAGAAGAGAGAGAGAGATGTAGGGAGAGAGTGGCGCCAAGCACCAGTATTCTCTTTGAAGCTGACTGTATTCTCTGAAGAGGACGGTTGCATAATTTGAGTAGAAAAAATAGCCTGACTGTTGTTTTTATTCCCCCTCTCACAGACTTTCCTATTCAGGGAAAGATCCTGACAGCTCTGTAGATAGAAGGAAGCTATATGAATGCATACATACTATATCAAGCTTAAACGTACTCAGCATTGGGGTGAATATGGGACACTCAAATGCATCCATTAGGAAACATATGGCAATAAGATGGACAAAATGGCCCACTCAGAAAATCATCCACCCACACACACAGGCTCATGACCAAATGAGTAATCATCCCTTCAGGTATGCAGGCTCTGAGTATTTTGTTTGTGCGACTCTCCACTCTGCCTCTCTCCTCTTAGTCTTAGTTATATAGGCTAACCCTCCTATTGGATCCTATTATGTGTCAGGACACTGCATGACTTACACAGGATTAGATGTGTTCCCTGCTGAATTCAAGCTTATAATTGAGGTCTCAAGCTTGTCTTTCTATAATTGGACTAAAATTAATCAGATTTTTTCTCATCATTCTTCAGCGTCATCACCCAATCTTCTCTTCCACTTACTCCACCTCTCTATTATACCTCTATATTCACTCTCAGTCTTCTTTCTTAGTTTTAAGTTTCATCACAGCCCAGTTATATTATTGGCTTAAACGCTGCATCAGCTCTCTTTCTTCTGTCTCTGTTCTGTCAGGTCCAAGATGGGCATCCTGGAATTTGGGCATCTTTATCTGTATCAGATGTGCTGGTATTCATCGTAACCTTGGGGTCCACATCTCCAAGGTTAAGTCTGTCAACTTGGACCAGTGGACACAGGAACAAGTCCAGGTCAGAGGTTGCACTACAGACACAAACATCCAGTTGGTCAGGAGCTTCACTTGCTTGGTGTTGATGTGTGATAAGATGATAAGATGACTGGGTTTAAATATAATATACCTGAACCCCAAACATAACAACAAAAATCCCCAATTCTACAATGACACATGTTGGTTCCCAGCCTTTTTCCTTAAGAAACACCTATTTGACCAATGGTGTACAATTAATTGAAAAAGTGAATTCAGTACTTGCAGGAGGTTTGTGTGAAACCAGTATTTTTGGATAACATTTTGAATGGATTATTTCCTGTGAATAATGAAATGCATTACATAAGAATTTTCCTGGTGATTTTAGGAACTTGTTTTACACTTCTGTGTGTATATTATTATTCTTTTCATTTTTAACTATAACATGTATTTCATATATGTTGTTTTGATACATTCTACTGGAAAGATGTCTATGTATGAATGCATTAACTTTTTTTAACTTGTACAAAATTAAGAAATTGATTTTTTTTTAAATCTCATATGTACAAATAGAGCTTATGACTGCAAACCTTTTTGTTTGCAGACTGCATGACTTATTTCACATAAAACTGTACATTGATACCAATATGATGTCTATTTTCACTGCACTGTTTTTTCAGCAATTTTTTGACAGTATTGTAACACTAAAGCAAAAATGAACCACTATAACTGCTGTGATTGTATGTGTAGGCGATCTGGAAGGATTGGAAAGGAGATACATGATGCAATGTTAATATTTAAATATACATATTCAGTACAGGAAGTGGACATTTTCCCAGAATTACAATCCGTATGCAATTCATCTTTTCTGAGAGTCAGCATTATGCTTCCCAGTGTGATGAAATTACAAATCAGCATTTTCTTTTTCTCTTTTCTGTGCAGTCACAGTGAGAATTCATATTGGTTATTACCAGGATTCCACATTAGTTTGTATTAATAGCAAAGCAATGGGATATTGTATCTTTTCTGTACTAAACTGGCTAACACTGAAAATGGCATGTGTCCAGTGTGTCCAGGAGATGGGAAATGCCAAGGCCAAACGTCTCTATGAAGCATTCCTACCTGAGTGCTTCCAACGGCCCGAGACGGACCAGTCGGCAGAGATGTTCATCAGGGACAAGTATGATAAGAAGAAGTACATGGATAAGGTCATTGACATCCAAATGCTGAGGGTCAGTCTGCAGAACAACAGATAAAAAGGATTCAGTCACAGTGTTGGCTAGAAATAACTGGGAGAGACAGTAAATAACTATTTGTTTTCTGTGTGTAGAAAGAAAAGAGCTGTGACAACATACCCAAGGAACCAGTTGTGTTTGAGAAAATGAAACTGGTAAGTACATCATAATGTAGCTTGTTCTTACTGCTTGTATCATATTAATGGAGAAGTACTGACTTCATCCTGTCCTTAAATTATTGCAGAGCAACCTTTTCTTACTAGCGTGGGAAGGTGATTTTTTCACCACTGGGGCAGCCTGGAGGAAAAGTATGTTGGATTTGTCAGGGCAAATGTATGTCATTAACGGTATCATTTTTGTTTTGACAGAAAAAAGATGTCAGCCCAAAGACAGATTCTCAGTCTGTTACGGACCTGCTTGGATTAGGTATTCTATGACACACACACACACACACAACCACACACATAGTGTATAATGTTAGGTTTGATAAGACTTTATATTGCAGAAACAGGTACAGAAAAGTTGTAGTACTCAAAATAATAACAACCGCGCTTCCATCTACTAGATGTCCCTGCTCCAAGTCCTGCAGCGTCTAATGGTGGAGGATGTGTTCCAGACAGTAATAAGAGCCCAGTGGTGTCTAATCCAGCTCTGGCACACTCTGCCTTGGATCTCTTCAGCTCTTTGCCAGCCCCCTCCTCTGCTTCCTCCACAAAAACCACAGTATGAGATAACACACTTCACAAACTGCACACTGTCTGCTCTCCACAGAATTCCTGTGTCCTTTATTTAATCTATCTCTATAGTTGTGTTTTCATTTGCCCTTTTTGTCAACCTTGCATCCTGCCATTTCTTGTCTTGTTTCTCTCTGTGCTGCCCTGCCTCTCCAGCCTGCTTCCAGCTCCTTGTCTCAGAGCAGAGTGACTGCCTCAGTACCTGAAAACCTCAGTCTGTTCCTGGATCCTGCAGCCAAAGCAGGGGAAAGAACTGTCAAGAAACTCTCCAAGGACTCTATTCTGTCCCTGTACGCCTCCACCCCCTCAGTGCATGCCAGCAGTATGGCCACTCATGGTGAGAACTGATACTGCTTTGTCCTCTCTGTAATTCATTATCAGTTGAGATTAACATTATTAATTGGTCTCTGTGATTATTGTCAGCAGGCTTGTACATGAACCAAATGGGATACCCAACGCACCCTTATGGTTCATACCACTCCTTAGCTCAAGCAGGGGGAATGGGAGGCACCATGATGGCATCACAGATGGTCATGATGGGACAGCAACAGAGCAGTATGATTGGAGTTCAACAAAACAGCATGATGGGACAGCAAAATGGCTTAATGGGTACCCAGGGTGTCATGGCTCAGCCTAGCGGAGTTGTGGCACCACCTTACATGACCCAAGGCATGATGGGACAGCAGCAGAGCGGAATGATGGTGCCACAACAGAACGGCATCATGGGACAGCAGCAGAGTGGGCTGATGGTGCAGCAGCAGCAGAGCGGGATGATGGGACATCAGCAGGTTGGAGGTTTGGCCGTGTTACCTCAGCAGCCAGTGTATGGAGTTCAAGCCCAGCAGCTACAGTGGAACATTACCCAGGTGTGTGTGCATGTCACCCACATAGATTTCTCAATTTTTGGACAATTTTGTGAAAGTGGTAAAAGTGTAGTTAACAAAAGAGCTTTGTTTGTGTTTTGGGCCCTTCAGGTGACTCAGCACATGGCTGGCATGAATCTCTACAACACCAAGGGCATGACGGGATACAGTAGTCAACAGATGGGAGGGTCATCAACTCCAGGCTCAGGTCACATGACAGCACATGTCTGGAAATGATCTAATCTAACCTGAAGGTGGTAACTCCAGTAACCCACAAAACCGAGGGGAAACAGATCTGTGGACTATACTCTCCATAAGACGTTTTCTAATGCAAGGGAGGAGGAGGAGGAGGAGACAAGAAAAAGGTTTAAGAAACCACTACTACCTCTCTTTCTCTCTCCTCACCCATGCTTCCTCTTCCCGTCTCATCCATGGCCATATTTTGCAGATTTCCATGCTTGCCTTCAGAACATTTTCGTATGACGACATAGACAACAGGGTTTAGAGGCCACTGGTTAGGACTACATATTTGTCGTTGTACCTAGCCTTTATGTGAGTGTGTGTGTCCGCACACATCTGCTGTATGTTAGTGTTCACTAACTAGTTTTTTGACAATTTTTACTCTTTTGCTTACTCACTTATCAAAGTCAGAAGACACATGGATGCATTTTCTGTCTCATTGTGTCATTTGAAGGCAGTTTGAAGGTATTGAGGTAAGCCTAGCTTAGCTCACTTGGTTGATCTGCTGGAGCTCTGATAATTAGAACAAGACAAATTTCTCTTTAAAGAAGTAACTTTGTTGCAAGGCTAAATAATTCTCCAATTCGCAATTATTATTATCTAAAATTACTTTTCCAAGATGCTACAACATAGCCACATTTCTAACATTAGTACTTTGAATGTAACTCCATTATTCAGTCACCTAGTGCATGTTATTAACATGTAAAAATGCTGCTGGTTAACTCTATTAAATAGCATTTTTATTTTGCTGCAAAGGTTTGCGTAGGGAAAACTTTGTGACCGAATCATGGAGTAATGTACAGAGTGGTGAGTCATACACAGGGGCTAGCTGCAATTATATTTGTAAAAGAGTAACTACTCTTTTTTTCAGTCAGCTTTCATGCATATAGGGGTTAAAAGTTTGATAACCTAAAAAATAGATATGGTTTAAGGTGGGCTAACATGAGAGGAACACCTGCTAATTAGTGTAGAGTATTCAGGAATCAAGTGAAAATGGGCTAGGTGAGGCTAGGCTAATCATCTAACCATAAAGCTACATGTAGGGCAGAAATGAATCTGTCTGCATCTCTGCAAGTAGGAGAAATGAGTAAAATCTCATAAAAACCAAGATACTTAAGCTTTCCTACCTGTCCAACATTTTTTAATAAAACTCCTTTATGTGTTGATAAGTTCCTAGATCCACACTGTTAGAGGCAAGTTAGAGCAGCTACAGAAATCTACCTAAACTGTCCTTAATTATGATGTCTTCTACTCGATTTACAGAGGGCTTCTTTTAGAATCAATATCTAATCTAGACTTTAAGTGTCAAAAGTCCTACACTGGATTTTAGGAGACCAAAGATCAACACTAGCTTTATTATGGTTGTACAGTACTCAAATATGCTTTGTTACTTCTGTATAGCCACATAACTAGTGATTAGTAGAAGAATCAATCCTTTAACAGTATGTTTGGTCACACCTGCTCTCACAGGATGAATGTTTGAGTCTATCAGTTCACTGTGCTATTACTTCAGCAAGGGTGGGACACTTAAAAAACAAATCACTTGCATGCAATGCCATCATTTAAATGTTGAGTTGATGCTCACACACCTCAAGCTCAGAATCTACCTTGTACAATAAAGGCCTCAAATAAAGTTGAATGTCTGTAAATAAGACAGAAATAGAGAGAGAGGTGGCAACAGAGACAAAAAAACCTTTAAAGGTACCAAATGGTCATGTTTCAGATGCTTTCACTGAATTGCATGAAGAAAATGTTTATCTAGCTCTGATTGTATGTGCTGTATGTTAATTAAGATATCTGAATGTGTCTCTGGAATGTGTATCTTTGAATGTTTCTCTCTATGTGTCGATCAGTCTCTGATCAAGACCAACACATGACGACAAAAAATCTCGATGAATGTGTGTCCTGAATGTGTTCACAATTGTACTCAACTTGCCTTGAGTATACGCACCTGAGGTGTGTTTGTTTTTTGATATCTTTTGATTCTCGTCAAGCAATGTACACGTATACACAAGTTCTGTAGTCGACAGGTTTGTTGGCGAGTTGTTAAATGCATCTACGTTTTACAGTCATTGTCTTACCGTCGAGTTAGGAGCAAACTGTAACACATTTACAGGTCATGCGGAGGCGTTTACAATTCGGCCAAATCACATTGTGAAGCAAAAGTGATTGCACGTCCACAATCTGTCACCTCTGAATATTTAGTTAACTCTTCTACATGTCTCCCACACAAGCCCACACAAGCCATCTCTCTGTCCTGGTTTCTGTAAAAGCATTTTTAAATATGTTCATTCTTATAAATGCATGAAGCCATTAGTGTAAATAATCTCAGTTTTTCCTTTTTTTTCTGAAGAAGCACTTTGGTGTTAAGTTGCCACTCTGAATATTGGGAGGTAAAAATGTAAGTGGTGCAGATAAGAAAAAGTGAACACACACTGGCATAACAAGAGAAGGTTAATAGCTGCCAATAAACAAGCAGCATTATAGTACCTGCTCACCTCATTATCCATTCCTGCCTAGTGTTCCTTTCAAATTCAACTCACATGGTGGCAGTTCAAGCAACAGCTGGACAGCAGCAAGTCACCTTCCCTGCCGAGACCAATATTACCGTTAGAGAATGTGTAATCTCTGCACTATAACAGCAGATCTGCAGTTATAGTGAAACGAGAAGTATCTGGAAAAGACACGGAAATCCATCTCTGTGTGGGCGACAAGGCTCCACCTGAGCTTTTTCATTTGTTGTTATTTTTAACTTTAGGTTGCCTGCAATCGGTTCCTTTTTTTGTCTGGTATATTTTCTGTGAAATAAAAGCAAATAAAGGAATGTATCTTTTTATGTACTTGTCAATCAAGATATTGTGTACATTATTCTTTATCAGAATATCACTGTATATTATGTTTCTTAAATAAAGGTTGTTGAATTGTACTTTATATTAGTTCTGCATTTTTCATATGCGTTGCCCTTTTGATTTCATGTCTACTCAAGTTCGTCGATTCAATTTGACAATATGTATGTAACATATGATACTTGTGTCTGTGAAAATATACAAAATAAATATGGTTTTGATTAAATTCTATACCTTGTGTTGATTTTTAAATGTTTAGGTCTCAGTTAAGTCCCAGATTTGGTTTTATGGCCCACAACTTTACAGTTTTAATTCACTTTCACTGCCCCCAGTAAAATAGCTCTAAAAAAAATAGAGAATAAACACAGTTAGCTACTAGCTGGTGAGCATAGTAGAGCATGTCCGAGACAATTACACTCTAAATTAATGCTAATGTTGCTCTTTATATGCTGTATGTATGTAAAAAAGCAAGTGTTTGCTATTGTCATATCCATTTATAGTCATAACATGTCTGAACTGTGTTTACAGCCTGTTTCCGAGTGACCAAAAAAATCACTTATTACAGTTTAAAAGGTAGACTGATGAGAGATTTACAATCATTTTTCATAGAACAGAAGAGGTTAAAATACACACCTGAGAAATGTTTGTGATTCAAATAAACTTTATTGACTTTGCGTCCAGATGTCAAAGGGCATGCAAATACAGGCTTCTGAATCCAAATGTTCTTTTTATGTTGTTTTTTTTCCTCCATTTTTTTCTATTTTCTTACAAAACTACGTGCACCTTAAGTAATCAATTTTGCAGCGTACAAACCACAAAAATACCAGTTTTACATTATCAAATACTGCACATAGAAAACATTTACAAAGCACAGGTATAAAATTACAGCTCCCATTTTCTTCTTTGCCCTAAACTGCATCCTTTCATCAGACGTTCTGCTATGCTTTGCCCTTTAAAACATACTGTGTGAACACTCCTTGGTGGGAAGGTTAAGGCCAGTGAGAGAAGACAACCGCTTATCTACCAACACCAGCAGTCTCACTGTGCTGAAGGTTTGGTTTATTTCTACAGTATATGTGCTTGGAAATTTCATTTATGGTCCTTTTTAAATATAATCAAAACTATCAAAGGGTAAACTTTGTTTTGAGGTTCCACATTAACCGATTAGTAGTCATACTCAGGGAGTTTGCTGGGCTTGATAAGATGACGGTTGTCTTGAGGGGGGCTACAGTGGCCTCGATATAGTCTGACAGACAATTAAAAGGACAGGGTGGCTATTCAGGAAACTTGTGCTATGACATTTATAGATGTTGATGAAGACAAACTGACATATTCAGCAGCAAAAACTCACAATTTGCCCATCAGCTCAGTAGTTAAAAAAAAACACTACAAGAATATGTCTGTTTTGTTCTAGTTGACAGCTGCTACATTGGCAAACAGACATGTGGAATACATGCTTCTTTAGAAAATGAAAGTATGACACAAACTCAAAGATAAAAAGTTGTCGCTCATGGGGGCTATCATAAAATAGCAGTTATTCATAATGCACTGCATGCTGTGTTAAGTCTAAATTGCTTTTAAATGTCTCAAAATGGGGTTTGACTTTATGTCTTATTTGTCACAATTGTCAACTGAAACAGATAGAGCCTGAGGTTGCAACACTTCAACTATCAAGAGTGAGAAACAGGCCAAGAGTAACGGCCCCAGCAACAGTAAGAAGAAGCTACAGCCAATGGTTATTGCCAGAAGAAGTAATTCAGAAAATGGAAGGCTAAGTCCATGCTACTTTAAGATACAAAATGTTTTTGACAATTCTTTTGCATCTCAGTGATTTCCTATTGATGTGTTACTGGGTCAAATTGACGTCATCATCATCGTCGCTTGTCATTATCATAATTATTATCATTATAGTCATACCATCAAAAAGGTTAAATACAAGAAAATCATCGGAGTAACCATGCGGCAAACATGTTCAAATACGAAGTAGAAAACTCATAACAATCCCATCAGCTTAATAGATAAATTGTAAAGTTAAATTGGTGCAGGGGTGGGGGGGTAGCAATACTTTCTGCTCGAAAACCCATTGTTGGCAATTTAAATAAATAAATAAATAAAAATGCATACCGCCCGACAGAATTCATGGGTGTTTCAACCACGGAGCTGTTCTATAACATGGATACACAAAGAATAAGACATACAGTATACAGTACAGTTAAAGAAGGGGCTGCCTGAACCAATGCAGGCGAGGTCCCTGGAAAAGTCTTCAAAGAGACAGTTTAGCAAACAAGATGACAAAAAAATTACACTCAGTTCAGGTGTAAGGATTAAGAAATACATTCATAAAACTATACATATACAACTTTAGTACAATATTTCAAGCAAAATACATTTGTCAAAACTTTCAGTTGTGTGCTACAATAGTGAAGCAATGTCTCCGACACAAAATAAGGCCATTGTAAACTGAACAAGCCCTCATTTTCGCAAAAAATCTAAAGGCAGGTTGTGCCCACGCCGCCTCTCTAACCTACTCCTCCTCCTCTTCTGAATACTTCCTTTCTCCTTACAAAAATAATACATTTCTAACATAGCACTCAAGAAACAATTCAGGTTGATTGAGGTTACGTTATAAAATTTTTGCACACAATAAAATTGGGTTACAGAATACTCAAAGGGAAGCCAGTAAGCATATGAGTTTATACTTGAAGCATCCAAAGCCTTTACATTCAAACCTCAGCTGAGTGCAGAGCTTCTGTCGAATCAATAACATGGAATATCTCCCTCTCTGAAACACCAAGCTCTGCATGCTCCATGCCGTTTCCAAATATTACAATAAACTCTTCATCAACAATCTGGTTCAACCTGCTTTCATGCAGCTACCTTCACATTCAAAAAAAGTCCAAGCATAAAAACTCTTTGACAACAAGCTGCAACTCTGCCCCACCACAGTAAACCCAGCTGCTAGTGAGGCCTTCACCTTCTTTTTCAGCTTTATGATCATTTCTTCAACTCGCTAAAAAACAATAGTCTGTGTCCAAGTAATTTAAATGACCATGTGTTGAGACAATGCATGAAAATTATGTGCATTTTTTTTCCTAATCTATGGTAAATGCCATGATAAGAGAAAAAGGTGTTAATGTTATATCATATCTGAAAACCCTGATTCTTTATTTCTCTTCACTCTGGTCCACAATGTAGGTGTTTTTTTCAAATAAATATCTAAAAAAATTTAAAAATTTAAATCTCTCTCACTCACATTTTACTGCCCTGCCACTCATGTGTCAAGCAGCACAATAAATGCACATACCCACAATACATTTTGAAGAAAGGCAACATTTCAACTTTCCTTTTGGTTGCAGTAATCTAAGGGTTTGGACAAGTTTGGCAAATGCTCTCTGCCCTGTTATAAACATTTCTTCTGAAATAATTAGATATCTCTTTGCATTGTCTCTTTCCCGTTCTTTCAATAAAATCTGCACATTTTTGGGCTAATGAATATACAGCAAAGGGACACACACACAGTCTCATACAAGCTCCAAAACATTGTAAATCACATGGAAAAATATTAACAGTATTTTTTATAGAGGTTATAAAGGACTGAACATTCAGCAGTGAATAGGGATGTTATACAGGTTGAGAAATTTCTTTAGAAGTTTTATGTTTCTTCCATTTTGTTTCACTCTAGCAACCTTTTTTTCAATTTTTTTTGTCTTCTAGGATTCACAAAAAGGCGCGCACTGAAGAGTGTGTGCAAATACCAAGTATAACTATAAGTCCTTAATTTTACATCATGCCAGCTGTCCACAAAAATAGATACAAATCAATAAGGTACATAAAAGTACTTCATAAACATGACCGTACAGTTACAGATCCAGCAAGGAATTGCTTCAAAAGTAAAGAAAATCGGAACCCATGACCTTGATGGTTCCTTTGAAAGGATTGTATACATGGCGGGAAGTATCATCATCATCCTCCCAAAAATTCAAGAATGCCAGAGATCCCTTTATCCAAAGTTTAAAGAGCATTGAATTTGTTTGGTCTGAGGTGCTGCAGAGACCAAACGCCTCAGATTTTCCCTTTTTGCAGAAACATGGAGAGGAAAGAACCACATACAGCTCAAAGAACATCTAAGCCATTGATAGAACATATGGTGCTGATAAAACCAAATGTGAGCTTGTAAACACACACAAGCTTTTAATAGCTTATAAATTAAGACTTTTAACTCTCCTAGCACGACTAAAATATGACAGTCTTTAGTGTCTTTATCCATATACAAGGTTCGGTGTTGGTGTCAAGACAGACAGATTCACAACACTGGGAAGTATAATAAAAATCTTCATCTTGAATAAACACCAGCAGCTCTGTTTGCTGTCAATGGAGACTCAACTCAACCATTGCACATTTTACTACAACAGCCGACAGGTCAGTCTTACCTTTTTGAAAAGGACATTTTATTCTAAAAAAAGAGAAAAAAGTTATTTGAACAAAGATCAAAATTGACAGTTTGAAAAATCAATCAAACCAGCAAAATGCTAAGTAAACGCCTTAGCTTATTTGGAAAAATATTCTGTTGTTAAAGGACATTTCAAGTTTTTGGGATGATTGAAATGTAAATGTTCTTACTTTATCATACTTTTTTCCTCCCTAAGCATTCATTTTCTTGACAAATAATAATCAGTGGCAGAAAGTGCTACAGGTAAACCTGACCTGTTCCAGTTGTTTTAGAGGGCCATTACATCTTAAAATACACTTGAGTTACATTTCCATGCTGGCATTCAATTAAAAGATTTAGAGATGCACAATGCAGTGTGACAAAAAAATAAAATAAATTTAACAGATGGGTCAACCACTGCAGTATTTCAAACAGAATAAATATTTTACAGTAAAGTGCCGTCTTAAACATAAACAAACTGCCTGACTCTGCTAGTGCTAAAGGATGAAGTCGGATTGACATATTGCACCTGAAACAAGTAAACTATTATATCCCAGCAGGCTGACAATTACCCTGCTGACAAACTAATACTGGCGTAAATAGTCAGATATCAAAAAGAAAAACTTTTTTATACATTTACAGCAAAGGTTTAGTTACAGTCAGTATGACAGGGAGGTGTGACCGGAGAGAAAGTTGGAGGGTTAAAGGTTGTAGTTGGTGCCAGTAAGTGTGTGTGTGTGTTTGCCTGTGGTAGCATGTCCAGCTGTGATCTGACCAAATGTGAAGAGAAACAGAGGCACATCCACCACTTTCATGCTTCCCTCATCAATTAGGAAGAGTGCAAAAAGAAGAGAGAGATGACATCAACAACGACATTAAACAAGTCTAGGTGCTGGTATACAGAGAAAGTGACACTGTGGATAATACCCTGCTGGATGTGGAAAATAAGAACCCCTGGACTGGACAGCTGGACACATTTCCCCAGAATGCATTTTGTGCTGAGTGCCTTGTGGTACAACAGTCAACTACTCTGAAGATGAAGGCAGGATCAGAAAGTTGTCCAGAAGCGAATCGGGTAGCTGGCTGACTAATTTGGTTCTTTTCTTCTTCAGATGGCGATGATAGCGCCCTCCCAGTCACCATCCTCCTCCCTAACTCAGTGCGGTGTTCTTTTCTCAGGACGGATCGCAAAATAAAGTGGCACTACACTCCTGTTACATTGGTCAAGGCAAGCTAAACAAAAAGATCGAAGCACTTTAAAAATGTCTCTACGAGGTTCGCAAGCAAACATGCAGAATGCAGCCAATACATACATAAACACAAATAAGTATTTAACTATCTATATATATTAATATATATATATATATATGTATATCTATTTATAAACTTTGCCCTGTGAAAATTATAGAATAGCAGTGTTGCTACCTCACATAATAGCCATTATGTGAATATCCAAGCCTGTTGCCCAGGTATGTTTATGTGTTTGGCCTACCGCTCTCAGCTCATGTGTGTAGAGTGTATCTTCTTTTTTGCATTACATCTAAGTCATTGACTCTGCTACATATCCATACTTTATATTGTATACTACTTCACCTACTACTTATAGTAATAATAACAACAATAACAATTGCTTTGGTTTTAAAAAATAAAGTTTTTTTTTCTTAGTTTGGCATAGAGAGTTTAGAAACTGGCATCGGGATGGCCCTAGGATGAGTCGCGCCACGGAAGTCTGGTATCTTGGAATGCGGATTATGGCTCCCCCGTGAATCATCGTGTCATGGTGGGAAATGGTAAAATGACAGGGTGAAAAATGCTACATGTTCTGGTTAATTATGTCTGCTTCAAGTTGGAGCTGCTAACTGCTTTCTCCACTAAAAACACTGATAAGTGGGTGAGAATGTGGATGTACTGTAGAGTGTAATGTCCAATATCGGATATGGCAGCATGTTTGTATGTGTGTCAGTGCGTGTGTGTGTGTGTGTATGTATGTGAATGAGATCAGGTGTTATGTTTTGTGTATCCTCCTGCACAGATGCGCATGGGTGTGTGTATGCCTTGCGCTTCTAATACAGTCATGTATATACAGTACGTGTGACCGTGTGTCTGCGCATGTGGGTGCATACTGGGTGTCTAGGTGCACGACGGGCTGGTTGCACTCTCCAGGGAGGACTGGGAGAGGCGTCTGGTAAGGGGTCCGATGCTGGGATCTGCCAGAGAGGAGGTAGGGAACAGCTTGTACCAGCCACTGACTCTTGCAGACAGGTCCAAGTCCTCCAAGAGGATCTGGGCCATTCCCATGAAGCACTTGTGGTCCATACGCCCGTAATCCCCCCACACTATTACCTGCAGAGAAGATGAGGCATGAGGAAAAAATCTAAAATTATATTGTAAATGTATCACTGATTTCATAAAACCATCCGAATGCTGTTGCTATTCTAATGAATCATGTTCTTAAAGTGATGGTTGGGTGTAATTTCGACCTAGCGTCATATGCACCATGAGGTCTATCTAATCAGTGCCTCAGCCGTTTCTTTTCATTTGGTCGCAAAATAGTGGAGTTAGAGCCATCAGCCAAATGGCTTAGTACAGGTGCTAACGGGACCACCAGTGTATCTCGTAAAAACGTCTGAGGTGCTGATTAGATAGACCTCATGGTGCATATGACGCTAGGTCGAAATTACGCCAAACCATCGCTTAAAGATTCCATAAAACGGTGATGATGTTTTACTGGTTGGTTTTCTGTTGGTATGTGGCATATATAAATATGTGTGTGATTTCACAAAAAACTTAAGACAATTTGTTGTTTTATGAGGCGTTGTGAGGCGTGTGCTGGATGCTTTCCTGGCTGGAAGACGTAAATTCTGGGATTCCTGCTTGCCTGACAACTGCCTTGAGTCAATCCAGTTTTTGTTCAGATTATGCAAGTGAGATACAAGATGTTAATTTAGTGACTTTTAGAAATTGTGTGAAGAGGTCTTTGTGAGCCAGGTTAGCTGTTTCTACCTGTTTGCATATTGTATGCTAAGCTAAGCTAACTGGATGTTACAAATAAACAAGTAAAATGGGACCTTTGAGATTGAGTGATGAACTGGACAAAATGATTCCACTTGTTTCCAATGCAGTTTTGCTTTTACAGGAGATTAAATTCTCCCAGTAACAGTGAAGGATCTGTTCCGATATTTTCAAATTTCTATTTACAAGAGCAAATAAGGAAGGATGGAAAGAAAGAAAGAAAGAAAGAAAGAAAGAAAGAAAAACAAGAAGTGGAGGAGTCACTCACCTGTAGGACTTTGCCCTGAGGACTCTCATCAAACAACAGAGCCTGCTGGTAGGTAGGGTCTAGAGTCTTCTTCACTACTTTGGTTTTCTTCTTAGACAAGCATACTCCATTCTCCAGGACATACACCTTCACATACGTCGCTGCAGACACATACAAAAAAGACCCCACAATGAACAATGAAACTCCAACATGGACATACAGGAAGGAAAAGCATCTGAGTCTGTGACACAAGCAGCAGGTGAAGTCAGCTCAGAGTACCTGGTATGTTCTTGGAGCCGGGTTTGGGGGTCAACCCTCTGGCCTGGTTGACCTCCACCTCCAGCTGCCCTCCTCTGTCCACCATGCCTACATGGACATCCCCTGTAGAAAAAAACAACTAAATTAGAAGCAAATACCTCAAACCACTGTTGACTATTGTGGTGTTTAGTTGACCGTTTTTTGGAAAAAGCTTGGGTTCACTGGGGTTGCAATTGCTAGTATCTAACAGCAGAGGGTGACACAGAGCTGTAACAGGCCACTTATGGAGCACACTACACTGTTCTGTTGTTTTCCACAAGCAATGACCTTTTGCATAAAAAATGTATATCTCATGCAAGAATAACTTGCTGAGTGAATATACTTGTATTTTCCGTGTATTTTATTCCATTTTTAGACACTGCTGTGTATCTGAAAGTTTGTCTATTTTCTATATTGGTTTTTGCAGATATTTGATTTGGCCTATCATCCTACAGTCTATTCACTTATTCCTATTCCTCTATTAAAGCATCTATTACCTCTGATTGTCTGGCTGCTAATTAATTAAAATTGACTGTTGTTTTTTCAGTGTTTAACAAATGATTAAAAACCTAAATCTTGCTGTTACAGGGATGCAAACGCAATCAAATACTGGCAAACATAGAGATGATGATACACATTAACTGCATGAATCACCTGAGAAAACTACTAGAGCAAAGTGAAGCTGACATTCTAGGTCTATATCACTGATGGCTTACCCATGGGGGGTGTAGCTAGTGTTTGCCGTCCTACGATCTGAGCAGGGCCTAGTCCATCCAGAAAGTCACTGAACTGGCTCTCAGGCCCCAGGCGTGTGGTAGGGAAGACAAACCTGGCAGAGAAGAAACAGAATTAATACTGGCTGGCTGGCTGGACAGATTGATGGATGGATGGATTGACTGATGTACTGATGGATGAGCGAATACTCACGTTCCATCAGAGCTGTTTGAGTTGGTGCTGCCGTCAGTGGAGTCCTTGCTGCCCTGCCGTGTCACTCGGTTCCTCATCTCGACGGCGATGCCAGTCTCTGTGCTCCGTCGGATAGTACTGCGAAGCTTTTTCGTCCCGCCATCTGAAAAACACAGGTCACAGCTCAAGCTTTAACTGACTTTACACCGGAATAATCCACCTAATATAAGCCAATAATCAAGGGAAGCCAGAGATCTGTCTAATAAGGAAGTCTGATGTAATAGAGAGCCAGCAAATATAATATAAGCCATTCACATGGACTAAATAATATGAAGCCTTGCCTGAGAACCACAAATTTCCTTCTACAGATGTTAAAATAATGTTTCTATCAGACTTTATGTCTGTGAGATATGCTGTGCAGAAAGTATCCGCAATGCTTGCTTTTTTAGGACTAATCTCTGAAAATGAGGACAAATTCAGGTTGGCCTTGAGAACAGCCATCTCTCCTGTGTTTATTTTGAAGTAAGTTTACTCAGGCGAGAAGGCAATCGCACTTTATATCCACTGGGATGTCCCAGCACTATTGGAAAATCTCTCCACTTCGCAGGTATTACTACAGCCCATTTTGAACGTGCAAATCCCATTCCACAGTGGCTGATGTCTGTTGTGGGCAACAAGCTTTCTGGGGGACTTGCCAGAGACTCGCAAGGTTGAAACACACACTAACTGGCAGCAGTGTTGTTTTTGGCAGGGTAGAAAGGAAATAGGGAGGCTGAATGGAGTGGTCGAGGGAGGGAAGGAGGGAGAGGTATTTAGGCTTACAACTGTGATGACGCTAGGAGAATGGGGAGCTAACCACAGAAGAAGCTTGCAGGGCATCATCCCCTGTAATGACACAATGTATCTGTGTGACTTGACATGCTGAGTTCAAAGTAGTAGAGTGGAGAAAAAGTGCTTTGGGTTCAGGATGTGACATGTAAGGTTGTCCACTATCGACAACTCTTCCCTTATCCCTTCCATCATCCTCATCATTCTCTCTCTGTTCTCCAAGAATCGTGAATTACAGTTATGTAGGCACAGGTAATGATAAGATGTAAAGGCCTGATTGTAAATATAATGATCGCCATTTGATGTTTATATGAAACATTACAGACTGGGAAGAAAGTAAAGCAGGGAAAAAAGATAGAGTGAGAAAGACAATGAGATCCACAACTGTAAACAATAAACAAATATAAAAACCACAAATTCCTAGAGCTAATCACACAGTGATCTATTGAGACACATGCACACACTCATGCACAAACGTCATGCTGAATCCAGACAGCACTAGTGTCTGTACATTCATATCTCTGTGCAACACACACTGTCTGCACATGAGCAGTCTGGACTACACGGTGACAGTTCAGTCAGACGGGAGGATGAGAAAGCTGCTGTGAAGAGTCATGTCAGTAAAGCCTCTGCAAGGTTTTAACTACTTTCTGGGACATCCCTTTGACGGCGACTTTCTGGGACAGCACATCTTTAAATCCTGCTGTAGGGATTGAAATTCTTGAAAATGTCATAAAACCTCTTCAGTGAACTTGTTCATTTGGAAGTCAGTCATTAGTTAACAAATAAGTAACAAGAGGAACAAATTGATTAATTTCCTCTGTTTTATTGCTGCATCTGCACAGTTTATTGTAACTGCAGTTGAGGTTGCTGTAGAAACTTGCACATCTCCCCTCTATAGGGTCTCAGATAGTTGAATGGTGCAGTGAAGTCACCAAGGGGAGGCTTTAACAAGCAGTTGCTTATTGTTGGCAGTTAAGCGCACACCCAGGTACAGCCATCCCACTTCATTAGCCTGAGCAACTCCAAGCTCATTAAGCATCCTCGCCATGCCCATCTCATCGCCATGACAACCACAGACATCCCGCATCATCACCATCGCTATGGAGATAAACAAAGCCACTTGATGAGAATATAGGTGGGTGGGGGGGTTAAAAAGAGGATAGTGAAAATGAAGACTGACATGGAAAAAGAGGGGACAAGTAGAAGCAAGTAGAGGAGAGATGGGTGAAGAGGAAGATGAGAATGATGGGGTCCCATGGGTGTTGGAGATGAGGAGAGGGGTGCTGCTTTCTGCTGCCTTCTATTTATAATCCTGCAGTCAAGAATATTTCTAACAGACAGTGTGTGTGTGTGTGTGTGTGTGTTTGTGTGTGTGTGTTTGTGTGTGTGTGTGTGTGTTGTGTGCAGCATCACACCCAGACAAACTCCATGCACTCCTGCTGCCATGACAACCCTCGCCCTCGGATGTGGACCCAGACAATGCCACCTGAGACAAATGGCGCCATGGCGACAGGCTCATCCCCCCATCATTAAAAAAAATGTATTGAGGCAATGTTTCACAAAAAATCCTGCACTTTATAGACTGAAAACTGGACTAACAGCATCACTTTAACAGTAATCTGAACTCTCCCCTGGCAGAAAATTAAGCCTTAAATGTATTAAAATGTAATATTGCAACATTATTAGGTTACAAGTGTGTATGATATACGTGTCATGACAATGAAATGTGTATATTATGATCTGTCAAAACATCCTTAAGAGTGCATTCATACACTGTACAGAAGACACAGTGAGTATAAAACCATCTTTCTTTGAACTATCGAGCAGCTATTCTTTTAACTTCATATCCACACTTGTTACTCATTTTTCAGTCGACCCCTCCTCTCTCATCAAAACAGCCCCCACCCATGGTACGAAGCAGTGATCTCTTCCTTCCTATTTAATCCCCTCCTCCTCGTCTGCGCTTTCCCTCCGTTCGTTTCCATGGCAATGCCGTCTGCATTGCACCAAGAGCCCCGGCCGGCGTGTTCACTCATAAGCCTTTTCACTTGCATTGTCCTCTCCACGAGACTCCTTAATCAGCCACCACTTCTTCTTCTTCTCTCTGTCTTAAATCAGATCTCCCAACACTTTTCTTTTTTTATTTTTATAACTGCTCTTTATCTCCAGCCCTTTGTTTGCTTGCTATCCTCTTTCTCATCTTTGCCCCAACCCCCTCGACCTTTTTTCACCCTATACATATATACCCTCTTTGTGCACGGAATCCTTTATCTTATTTGCTTTGCTTGCCTTTTCAAATCACTCTCACTTTTATTTGTCCATTTCTGGAAGTTCACTAGTCTTGTGGCCTCTGTCTATCTTTATCACAAAACTCAAATCTCCTTTTCCCAGTCCATCCCATCTGAATAATTTAGCATATTTTCTCTCTCCATCTAGTGAAGTAACTTTTTATACAATTTTAACATCAAGTACACATCCTGGAAGAGATCATTAGAGGTAGTCTGACATACATGCGGTTTGAATACTGTTGAACAGCTAAAATAACAACATTACATAAGATGTTGTGCTTACTGTGCTAAGAGGAGGTGGTCTTGGTCTACTGTATGTGTGCTACAAGGCTGTTAAAGTGTCTCATGTTGGCTTCACTATGATGAGTAATACCTTGTCCCTGAGGAAGCACTCATGAATCTCGCAGAAATGTGTGGCCTGGGGAATAATTGCACACTCTAAACTTTCTTTGTGTGTGCAACAACCTACATATTCACTGAAGCTACTTATGCAAGCCACATGTTTGATAGTCATGTTAAGGCAAGATCAAGTCACAGGGAAGAAGATCAGGATGGAAGAGAGACAAAAATAACGGGATGGAGAGAATTAATAGCTACAGTTGAGAGAGTTAATAGCAGAGGGAAATAAAGAAAGGTGGGATTACTAAAAACGCCAACAATGCAGAAAAGAGCCACACACAGTGACTGCACGCACACTCACACATGATACATAGCTTCTGAGTGCGTGTGTGTCCGTCTGTGTGTCTGTGTGTGTGCACAGTGGATCATTAAAGCCGCTCTGACATTTGGAGAGAACACGGATGAAGCCTTTCTCATTATATGCTGTAATATAGAATGCTGTTTTTAGACTCCCTGGCTGTGCCGACATGCCTATTGGATGCACCGGTGACGGCAACAATCCACCATGCATAGCAACAGTAACCAAGCATGGGTGTTGGAGATGAAAGATCTGTTGTGGTATCTTCTCCGCTGGACCCCTGCTAAATTTGGACAAAAGGCAGAGTCAAGGTAGAGGGTAAAAAAAAAGAGATTATATATAGATGAATCTGTGATTCAGTGTCATATTCATGTATCATACAGTTACATAAGGTTATAAGTATAATGATAGATACTAAACTTTACTTATCACTCATGCACTTTAAGACAGTTTTATAGAATTGTCAGCCCACAAATGTCAGTGGAGTTTAGATATTGTATCTATTTATATTTTATTTTATCCTCCAGGATATCCTCTTCCTGGTTAAAACAAAGTATAGAACTGTAACACTTGTCATATTTGCATCCCTGGACCACATGTCAAGTGTTTTTCTCATGAGAACAGGTAGACGTTTTTGAAAAGCTCATTCACTCTCTTTTTGAGAGTTAGATGAGAAGACACCACACTCATATCGGTCTGTTCAATGTGTAACTAGAGACAGCAGCCAGTTAGCTTAGCATGGCATAAAGAAAAAACTACCATGGCTCTGTCCAAAAGTCACAAAATCCACATAACAGTACCTCTAAAGCCCATTTATTACAAGTTAAGTTTAATTTGTTTAGTTTGCTTAGTTCAAACAAAGTTTACAGGGGTTATATGTCTAACTATTTCGTCAGGAGTGATAACTTCCTGGAGCCTCTACTAGTTGCCTGGCAACTGGTCCCATCAATCCTCTCATCTCCATCAATCAACTCTTAGCAAAAAAAGAAAACACGTATATTTCCCTAAATATCAAATTATTCCTTTATTGAATATGACGTGAATCTCCATGCATGTCTTGTTGCTCGTGTTTATATGTGTGCAATCATATGGTTGTGTTTGTTACATTTACAAATATGTACTTGCTAAATGCTGTTCTCCTTTCTATGTCAGTAATTCAGCTCTAACAGACCATGCAGAAACAAATGTGGCAGGGAGTTAAGTGTAGCCTGGTGTGCTAAGTGTTAGTCTGTCTTTAGAGGTAATGCATTGGGAGATGAAACAAATCTCCTGTGTTGCCTCTGTGTGCCTGTATAATGTCAGTGTGTCTGTTTGTGTGTGTGTGTGTGTGAATCACATTAACAGCTCAAGCAGGGATATAAGGGAGTGGTCAATAAGAAGCGATTAGCCTTTTCTATGCACCATGTTGCATAGGAAATTATTTCTTGAAATCTAAAACCTTCATGTATGGCAGGATGTCTGTCAGTGAGTTAATATGCCACACGGGCTCCTGTCTAATGACTATTAATTACAATGAGGAAAAGAGTAATCTAATTCAGATGTAATTTCCTCTTGATTACTCAACTCTGTGGCTGATGGGCAAACGGTGCAAGATGGCCAAATGATTTATAAGAAAGGAGAAGATGAGAAGTAAAACACAAAACAAAACAGATGACATTAGACTGCTAGAATCAGGTTAAATGTTTTCAAAATAACTTACTTTTGTAAGCACTGAACACAATTATATACAATATATCCAGTGAAACAAAGGGAGAACAGAATACTATCTAGAATCTTAACTAAAATCATGGACAGAATGTGAAGAAATAGTACTTTTGACGTTATGTCAAAGACCCATGCGTTGCAGAGATACCTACTGAAGTTAGCACACTTATCAGCTAGCTCCAGCCCCGTCTGGCCCATACTGTCCTTTGTACCTCAGGGGCAATAGTGAGTCACTTTAGCGCCCAGGTTTAATATTTTTCCAAACGAGAAAGTAACCATGTAGATTAGATTAGGTGGCCAATTCTTATACATTGAAGGAAAATTGACTTGCACTGAGCAAAAAGGACATTTTCTTTCGCACTCAGGCTCTGTCTCAAAACTAGGCTACATCTCTTGTTCAGTATTTCTGGAGAATAGCAGCAGTCTCCCTGTGCCATGAAGTGGATTTAGATTTAGAAATGCATGCATGTTAACATTGGCTGATCTCCCGTCCATTTTTTCTATTGAGGCATCACATGACAGGCAGCCAGCAGTCTTGTGTAAATTCTGTGTAAGTGTGTGTTTACAGCACTCTGTGATGAGAGGAGTGGTAATGACACCCTGATTATAGGTCTTGTACACTCACACATGTGCACACACAACATGGTGACTCACCTCACACACTTTTTAGATCTGTGATACACATTTCATCTTCGTGCCTGTTAAAGCCTGGCTGGGGTGCCACTAAGTGCTCTTGCTCATTTTCGACCCCGGTTGCTAAATCTGAGAGCTCTTACTCTATTAGTGCAGGTTGCAAGACCAGCTAAAAGCCCCCCGACATACATGGGAAATAACATCTCGGCTAGCTCTGCTGTGTAAAAACCCAGACACTCTGTGAAAAACACGAAACTGCTTTTTCTTCTTAGTTGTATTCTACAAACAGAGTTCAAGCTTTTCAATGAGAGCTGCATTGTTGTTAAACATTAAACATTTTGAGAAATGTACTTATTTGCCCTCTTGCTGAGAAATGGTTGAGAAGATTGAAACCACTCTCATGTTAGTGCATGAATATGAAGCTACAATCAGCAGCAAGTTAGCTCAGCTGAGCACAAAGACTGGAGGCAGGGGGAAACGGCAAGTAAAATCTTCCTCTAAAGATCATTTGATACATTGTATCTCGTGTTTTTAATCTGTGTTAAAGTGCCTAATTGTGCTATTGAGTTATATGTAGGACTGTTACTCAGCAGGGCGCAGTAAAGGTACTGTTACACCAGAGTGTGGTACAACCAATTTTATCTGATCATCGTCACATAATATTTGGTCTTAAAAATTTTCTGACATAGTGTCTACTTGCAGGGCTAACTGATGACCTACAATATAGTGCACTAACATGCTAGCTAGGATTTGTTAGTGCTAGTCAGTCAAAAAAGCTCACTAACCTTATTTTCTCTGTACTGTATAATTGAATCCCCCTGGCATCTAGTTCTTGGGATTGTACGTCAGTTCATTCAGTAAAGGGTTTTATTGAGGAAGGAAAAATCTGTCACAAAGGACAGTAAGTTCAGGCCGTTTATTCAAAAGACATATTTGTACCGTCAACTCTGGTCTCAAGACTATCTTTAAAGCATTCCTCTTTTGTGGAGCCGTTTATACTACGGAAGCATTTAAACTGAGCTATGGAGGTGCTGGTAGGTGCTTTGTTACCTTTGGACAGTCTTTGTGCTAAGCTAAGCCAAGTGGCTGCATATACAGGTATGAGACTGGTATCAATCCTCTCATCTACCTTTTGGCAAGAAGTGTCTCTTTCCCAGAACTGTTTCTTTAAATATAAGGTTTGCGTCAGATTGCAGATGCAGTGGAGATAAGTTTACACTTGGTATAGAGTCAGTGTTTTACGCACAGAAGCCAGTCATGGCCACAAACACACACGCACACACACAGATCACAGCTGAATGGTTCACCAATCTATCTGGCTAAGAATAGAGCACAGAACATGGAGGAGTTGGTGAGCGAGATTGAGAAAACATGATAGACACTCGCAGGGAAAGTGAGATCAAAAGAGATGGAGATAAAGGAAGGAGAGATAAAGGAGGGAAAATTAAGATGTCAGTGAGCTGGAGGGAGAAAACTCAAAGAGGGCGACAAGGTTGACCGGCAAGTGGAGAGATGAGAAACAGATCTCTGGTCAGCTTAGATGGTGTCTGGTAGCCTCTGAATGCACCGGTGGGAAACAGAAAGCTTTTAGAGACCTGAGTAAGGTTTCAGTTTGCATGTGTCAGGAGAGCCAGTGACTCAATACTCTTCAAAAGAAAAATGAGGTGATGGTTCCGGAGGTGGAGGAAAGGAGTCAACAGAGCAGCAGTCTCACCTGAAATAGCAGCTCAGAGGACATAAGGAGGATTTTTTTGATAAGTCATATGAAAAGGTATGATATGTATAGTTATCCTATGACATAATATTACCACGGTTCAGATATATCCGAGAACATCTTTTAATCTCACCATTATTTAAACACACAGGTTTTCATTCAAAAGCCTTTCTTGAGTTGTCTTAACACAGTTTGTCAGATATTCTTTTGAGGGACATATTTTCCCTCAAAGGATATGATGACTGTAAGCTTTCCAAAATTTCTCTGCCAAAATTCCTTGAGTGTGTTTACTCACTGTGACTCAGAGCTAGAAGTAGGGAACAAGTGAGTCACCCCGAAAACACCCTGAGTAGTGAAATGCCAGGTCTACTCTCTGGTCCACTGTAACATGGTCTAAAAGAAACATGTTGAGGCTAACTGTTTTTAACCACTATACACATACTAATGTGACCTTATGTTGTGTTACTGCTGGATTTCACCCTGATCACTTTTTTGTGTGTAAATGTAAATTAAAGGCGGAAAAATCAATAAATCGCTAGAAATAAAAACATTAAATTCATTCATGGCATAAAATTGTTGTCCTGTTGAAGTATTGTGTTTAGTTGGTGGTACTGGACTATGTCTACTGATATCCCAGTACATTTGACCTATTTTTGAATAGAAAGAGCCCCCCCCCACCACCACCACCACCAAAAAAAAAAAAAAAAGTTATCAAAGCTATCTCCCCTCTGCATCACATCAAGCTGTCCTGCAGAGCTATCTCAGTGTGGGGGAGTGCAATATTCACATTACAAGTATTTATGAAACTACAAAGACTAGTTCAGCCAAACTGATGAAAGTGGAGGGTTAACTAAATATTGTTAACATGCAGAAGTCAAAGATATCAGTTATCAGCAATGCTCATATCTTATATGAGTAATGACCAGACAATTGTGGGCTAACATTAGTTAAAAATAGCAGAGTCTGAAACACCACATCCTTATTATTCTAAAACAGAGTAGCACCAATTAAATACCACAATTGGCACTTTTCTTAATGCTAACAATTACTGTCAGCTTCAATTGTGAGCACAGTTTTGTTGCAGTTGTTTAACAGCATGAGATTCATTTGTTCAATACAAAATGAATATGAAAGTATCGAAAACATTAGCTAATGAGGCAAACTTGGATGAGAGTATCAGTTCATGCATGAACTGATGAAGCCCCTTGGATAAGAGGCGAAATGTCTTCATAGACATAAAACAAGTCCAGTTGCTTTCGATTCAATTGTCCAGAGATAACTATGACCTGGACGAATGAGAACATTCACAGACATGAGAGTACCGTTAGCAACTCAAAATTGCACACAAGTTAAGTGACTGTGTGTCATGAAAATAGCACAGCAACATCTACACCACTAATGTGAGCTCCCCTTTAAATTGTGATAGACTTTGTTATGTTGGGTTAGGGTTAGGGTAGGGTTAATATATGGTTTATAAAATGTGCTTGTCACTAACTGGCTAGCTAAAGCTAACTACAGCCACAATTGTAACTTGTAGAGCCAATATAATCAATCGATATTAGCCTATAACAGATATATCAGCATCGGCATAAATGTTGTCCAACATGCATCAAATGTTTTTGTAAGTTATATTTTATGTATATTGTAGTCACATGTCATGATCATGATTCATAATATTCATATTCCAAGACCCTTGGTAAAAGCTTCATAGCTTCAGTATATTTGCTCTCCATAGAGAAATAAATCTTTCAAAATAAAGTATGTTCATGTTATGTTTGTGATACTGCGTGAAGCACCTGTGTAATTCCCTGAAACACAAAATAGACAGAGTCAGAAGTGTGGAAAATTGGTTTCTTAACATTACTGGCAACAAAACCCCTTCACATATCTTTACTCCCAGGCTGGAGCTACAACTCAAAGTTATTTGACAGTAGTACAACCAGAAACATATTTGGTATTGGTCTCATAACAGAGGTAGAATCAATTTAATAAGCAAACTAAGACATATTATCTTCCTGTGTCAGATATTTACAGAGTCTATCTTTCCTTCCCTGTCTCTGCTTCTTTTCTGTATCTCTGGTGTACTTCCAGTATTATCTACAAACACCTCAGAAAGAAACCATGCAGAAGAAAGTTTTTTTTTTTTTTTTTTTTAGGAGTATATTTTAAGGATTTGGAAAGTGAGTTTGAGAGAAACGGAGGATGGGTGTTGAGTGGGTTGAGAGAACTAAATGGAGCAGAAAAAGAGTGAGGTGATGAGCTTGTATGTACACCAGCCAAACACACACACACACACACATAGACACATGCACATATATACTGTAAGCTGGGAGGAGGCTTGGGGTGGAAGCCTTACACTGGGATGCTCACCAAAACACACATCCTTGCCTGGTTTGCTTTAATCTAACTCTCCTGTGCACTGCATCTCATCAGTGGCGCTTGTTTCTCTGCAAGCCGCGTCCCTACGTGAAGACTGACAGTGTGCAGGAGCCGCTCTGCTGGCACTGTTTTCACAGTCATGGATAAACCTGCTCAGGAGATAAGACTGTGTTCAGGGGAGGAGGAGTGACTCACCAATTAAACCTAAGGGAACTGCGCGTGTGCGTGTGTGTGTGTGTGTGTGTGTGTGTGTGTGTGCTCTCCTCAGCGATACTAATAATAGCAGATAATAAATACAACACAGACAGAAGCAAAATGCCATCCCTAACACTTGCCTGTTACAAAACCTAGAATAATGAGGCTATGAATAGAAAAACATGAGGACAGCTGAGACACATTACAGAATATAAACATACATTACACCTGTAGGTGTATCAGACAGGGGTCTATATATATGTACACATATGTACCCTTATACAACACCTGTTTTGTGACAGTGTAGTGCACATTTATATAACATCCACAAGCTATCTTATCACCATAAAGGAAACTAGTCTTTCATGCTACCTGTATTTTATCAGTGTTCAAGTTTATCAAGTTTGTTCTTCATCGTACACCTCTATGCTTAAACGATGTAGTTAACCTAAATTCAAAACATCTCATACTTATCTGTGGCAGAGACATGTCAGCTGGATAATTATTAGCTAGAAGTCTACTCAGTTATAACTCCAAAAAAGGTACATTTTTGTTTGGATACACCAGAGGGCATAATTAGATGTCATCCATTAACACTACTGTCACTGTCAGGGCCTCAGCTGTTGACAAGCTTAGAGTGTTGAAAGAAATGTCCTTGCCCTACTTTAAACTCGCGTCCTATGATAATGCTCAGACTGGGGTTGGTGGCTAAGTGATGTGGACAGGTAGGTTGCATTCAAGAACATGATTTGTGGAAGACAGGGGGAGGAACTATCCAGTAAGGCAGATAGGATGGAGACAGCCTTTGTCCAAAACAAAGTACACTTTTGGGCAAGCTCACATTATGTGGATGTAAGTACCAATTGATTTAGGAGTGCATAAAGGGTTCTGAGTTATTCCAAATTGATATTTCTTTCTTGGTGTTAAGTAAAATCTTTGAATTAACTTGTAGTGCAATAATTGCTTATTATAATTACAAAAGTACAGTCATGTTGTTCTGTACTCTCTGTCTGTGGACAAGCCAAAGTTGTCAAGAGCTTTCACGTTGGAGCAGAAATAACAGCTTGATTCTTAAATATTAAAAAAATAAAGATTCTTCTTTTAAAATAGTTTTAATACATCTGTTTTTCAGAAGAATCACCACTAGCCATTTTTGTCCGTTTTGGAAATGATGTTGAAATACTGTCATTTTGAAAATAACAAGCCTACAAAAACACCTCTTTGCTTGCATAAGAGCTCACCGGGACAGATTCTGCTGATAGTTTTAAATTGACTGGATCAAATTCACGAAATGGAGCAGGGCTAGAACATACCCTGCAGAAACTTGCACAATAACAACACCATAACTACATTACCTCCTAATAGCGCTTTTGTGGTGAGACATTGACATATTTCCCAACTGTCTTTGTTCAATTTGTCTTTTTTACATCTTTGTGTCTTTATCAGCCGCATCTGTGTTCAGTCACTTTCTCTATTTGCCTCCATTC
Organism: Scomber japonicus; assembly: GCF_027409825.1. Classification (NCBI taxonomy): domain Eukaryota; kingdom Metazoa; phylum Chordata; class Actinopteri; order Scombriformes; family Scombridae; genus Scomber; species Scomber japonicus. The sequence goes on along the minus strand of NC_070592.1, from coordinate 20,318,851 downwards.
ATTTAATTAAGTCAACGTGTAATTTGATAACATTTATCAATCAACTGATCAGCAGGCATAAGATGCATGAAAGATTGTCTATTATTTTGCATGATTTATTCCCATTTCTGAATCCAAATTCCCAATCAACTCCGATCTTACAGTCACTCTGCCCAGGGAACCAATTCAGCCTGTGGCTTATTGGTTATTAGCTGAACAACTGAGTGGAGCAGGGGGCCGGCACCTGGACTGACCCGCCCCATCAGCCAATCAATGCATGTGTCACTTGGAACATGGAGCACTGACAGCTGACCAGATTGGGCCGTTAAAGACCACCAGGAAAGAATACAAAAAGGACCCTAATCAAACTTGACCAACCGAGAAGGATTTCTGCTGACTGTCTGTGTGACCTTCTGTCAGTCTGTGTGCATGGGTCGCCTCTCTAATTATATGTAGCCATTTCTGGTCTCTAGCTGGTGTGAATTATAAGGGGAAACAAAACAACAGATTAGGGCAGATCCTCATTGGGCCATTCAGTAACCAGTTTTGTTTGTCTTCAGAAAAAAAAAAAAAAGGTTTCCGAAAAAAAACAATTCATAGTGATAATCTCGTTGTTGGCTGGATTTTACGTGAAAAGAATTGACTTAAAGCATTTATTAAAGCACATTATAAATCTTTTACTATTTCTCCCTTCAGCCAGCGTATTGCTAGCTGAAGACTCTATTTTAGAGTGCCACAACACTCAATGAAACTCAGCCAAGCTAGCCTGAGTAATGTATCACTTACACAAGTGCTTTGTTCAAAAATAAACAAACCGGCAAGACAAGTACAAATTATTTCACTTGACCTTATGGGCAAATAAAGAATAGCAGTACATAAAATAAACACTTGGTACAATACCACATGGGTAACTTTTGATTTGCTTTTCAATTCTTGCACTTTTTTAACATTTACACAGCGACAGAAAATAAACCTGGTCTTGTTAAATAAATTAAAAGTAATGGTACTGGAACGTTCAATATTTACACTCATTGATTTCAGTTAAATGTCATTAACTGATCCTCTGCATCTCTTACACTGTGCCACAAAAGGCTGCTCAGCGATGCAATACAAGGGAACCGATACAAAATAGAGGCATTAATGGTTTCATTTCACTCTGAAAGAGATGATTACCTTGTTTTCCAAATTGAAATGGAAATTAATGCCTTCAGGAACAATACTTGGCAATCAATCAAAGAGTAAGGGTTCAGTTGGGGTTTATGTGTTTACCATCATCTACCTACATTGATTGTCTGAGCCTACTAGAGTTATATATCATCATAAAGCTCAGTCTATCAGATGTGTGATTTGGGGCTGCATTTCAGAGACTGTTGTGGTCAAGGCAGGGGGCAAACAATCATGCAGGAGAAGGAGGAAGAGCTGGTGATACCACTGTAGCAAGGAGAGATGCAGTGTGGATGGAAGGAGAAGGAGCGGTGCATGATACTGTGATTTTGTTCCAGGCGCGATATGTTCCTCTGGCAGCTGAGAACATCTAAATTTAGACACACCCCTCGTCTCCCCTTCCTCTTCTCTACATCATCAGCCCCTCCTAGCCTCCTCATCCACACTTTCCCCTCCATTGTGCTCTCCTCATCACCACAAACACAGACATGAAAACCCCTATGGTGAAAATATCGACAGCTTTCCTTGTGCCAGAAAAGTGACAGCTGTGCCTGACAGCGTTGAGCTTTGTGTGAATATATATGTGTGTGTGTGTGTGTGTGTGTGCAATGAGTAGAGCAACAGTTATCACAAATTAATGGATGCCAAAAACAGGTAATGATATAGGATTTAGGAGACTGTATGTGCAATGATAGTGTGTGTTCCTGTGTACGCTGTCCGTTAGCCATATGGTGACTATGTCAGAGCTGGCATGGGAAACATGTATGAAGTACACTCACACATTTTTTTTATCCCCTCCATTTCTCTGATCCAAATTCCTCTGCTGTCCTCAGTAAAAAGGGCCAACTTTCTTCTTACCTTACTATCACCATTCAACTATCAATTTGCGGCTGCCACAGTTATCAGTAAAAGAGAAGCAAACCTGCCTGGTCTTATTATATTTACTTCAATTGATAAGAGGAGGTCCATTGAAGAGGTGTGCCATAGGGATTGAAATCATGCCGCAAGTTAAATTCAGTGAAACGAACACAGAGCTTCTTTGTCTGTCACCCACAATCTCACTCATTACAAACTGTTGTATTGGTTCAGGGGGGTTGAACAAATTTAGGATGGAATATTCCAGAACTAGACTGGGTTTGAGCATCAGTCAAAATGTCTCCGTAGCTGGGTTTCCATCCAAATGGGTTGCAAATTTGAACAGGATTTCCAGATACACGGCAAAAGAAAATGTAAATTTGGATGCGTTTTCATCTACTTCGGTTATTGAGATAAGCAGGAAGTGGTGTTAATTCTCCAGCCAGGTACCATTATAACACTACAGAAAGAGAAGGCTTAAAAAGATGTAGAAACGCTAATCAAACCTTAAAGAGGGAATTATAATAGTAGCAATAATAGTAATAGTCGGTAACAGGAGGGAAATATGTTATTGTTTGTTTAAAGTTGTAATTTCATCTCCACTCCACATTGATATACTGTTTTCATCTTTGTTATTTTTCCCCTCTGCAGTGGTGCAGGAACGGAAGTGTTTTTGTAAATCTTTATTTCAAACTATCAACATATACACAGTATCAAAAGAAAACATCCTAATAAATCATGTGAGTTAAATGTTTGTTACGGTAGAACTTATACGGCAAAGGTGTTTCCAACTCCTGTTTAGCAAATTAACTTCTGAAAAAAGGAAAAAAAGGAATCTGTACAGACACTCCGGTTACCTAATGATACCCATATTGAAAAATGTCAAAACAATATTCTGCCTGAAAGCGGAAAGCAACAAGCCTCAGATCTGATACTGAGCCTGAACAATCTCGCAGAATCAAACACACATACTGTACAAGTACATAGGCAAGCAGGCAAGCAGAAAGAAACATGCAGACGTGGACACGCTGTTCTGAAAAGTTTACAGTTCAGTGTTCTGGAAATGGAAACAGAATGTGCAGAGAGGATGTGGGGAGATGATGAACAACGTGTTTGTTGTCAACAGACAGGAGAATGAAGAAAATATTTAACTGCATTGACACTAGTTGCGTCCCCTGCCCCTCCTAGCCTTGCCTCTCAGCCTTTACCAAGCCTTGGTGTGTGACATGTTTTCCCATTACCCACCAGGAGTGAGTGGGTTTGTGAGAAACACTTCTGTTGCAGCTGCACAGTATCTGTAATTATACCCCACAGGAGACATATTGAAACATAGCACCGCTTTCATTGCTGTACAGCTACCATGCATACGAGCTGCCACTGCTGCCACTCCTGCAAACCCACTTCAGAGTTCAACACCCAAATGATGCTCGCAATAATGTTGCAGCCTTTTAAAAAGGCCTCATTACAATGATAATACCACAAAACAGTAAAGCCATAGAGAGCTTGCTGAATAAGTATTATAACTGAGGCAGTACCAAATACCCTTTGGAGTGAATTATGCTAATGTTATTGTTCATACACTAAAACAACCACTCTTCCATTAGACCTCTTTTAGCATTAGTTTAATGATTGCAACTGCAGCAGGAAAGCATTTAATAATTCTAAAGTCACGTGGAATATTTTGCAAACTCATGCCAGGAGAATAAAAATGATTAAATGTCTAACCTATTAAAATTCTATCTTCATTCAGAGATTAATATGATTTGCAGCTTGAAATCCAAACCCATATTAAAACAAAAGTTTGATATCCTCCTACTTTGATGACTTTTAGAAACTAAGATTAAACAGACAAAGTGAAGAAAAGTTGAGAGGAGGCAAGAAAAGAGAAAAAGAGAATTAGGACAACACAGAGGGAAACTGGAAACTGAGAATGAAAAGAGGGAAGAATGAAAGGAGAAAAGGGACAAAGCTAGTCAGAAGTAGTGCTGACCTAGATGAAATGGTGAGAATGGTGTGAAAGGGAGGATGAGAAAAGAAAAACTGGAAAGGAAAGGCAAAGGAAAGCAGCCAAAAAAAATCTAATTGCACTGGCAGTGAGCGTACATCCATCAGCAGCACTTCAAACTGTAAACTGACCTTGCTGGTTGAGCTGCTGTGTGCTCTTGCTCCACTGCGACAACCCCACAATGGCCACCATCTTGGCGCCCAGACTGGAGCGTCGCTTCTTATTACCAGCCAGCGATGCAGAGTCCGGGCCCCCACTGCCAGGACTCTTATCCAGGCTGTACATGGCCCCTGAGATGCTGGATGAGCGCACCACATTCCGGGCCGCCGCGCTCAACCCGCTAAGGCCGCTCAACCCGCCCGGGCTGGGCACCTCCACAGAACTGCTGAGCATCATGGTCCCGATGTGCTGGAGGGCCGATGGGCTGGGAGCGGGGGGAAGGGTGGGAAAGTTGTAGCGGGGCTGAAGAAAGAATACAAGAGAGGACAAAGAAAATAAGGTGAGGGTGGAAGTCAAGAGGAGAGCGGAAGAGGAGCTCAAATAAGAAGGACATCTTGATGTGCACTGATGAAATACAGTATAATGTCTTGTCTTACAGCTGCCGTAGCTCACCAGGGCTGAAGGTCACTGAGTTTAAATTTCAACCACAGTTTGGTTTTCAATTAAATTCTCCACTTATTGCAGAGACAGCAGAAATTATTTCCTTCTCCACTCATGACAAATGAAAAGTGAAAAGCTTTCGAAAGTCTTTTTTTTCTAATAGTTTTATGAATGCAGGAAACAAAGAACACAAAGGTCAGCAGGCGAGGACAGTGCAGATGGCAGCAGCCTGTTCAACTGAGTTAAGAAATATCTCCAGTCACATGCATGCACACACACACACACACACACACACACACACACACACACACACATAAAAACAAATGTCAGGGCTGGCCTGCTGCTGAGGGGTGACCCTGTCAGCTGGTATTTGTCTTGTGTGTTTTTTTGGAGTATTATTCTGTATCTGACCTTAAACAGTGACAGATGATAAACTCTACAGCTCAAGTTATCACTGGTTGGCTGAATCCTGGGAGGATACTGGTGCATGTGTGCCACAAACTTTGACAAACTTTGAAATATCTACCTGATGGACACACCAACCTTTGCTTATAGAGATACAACTCTCCATGTAGGCCTTTTTCAATGTTACTAATAATGTTAAAGACAGCTCTGTTCTATTAAAGTGTCCCACATTATTTACACCTGTGCTTACATTTGAAATTGAAAAAAAAAATCTGTTCTACTTCTCCTCTCTTTCAAGCCTTTCCTTCTCTCTCTCTCTCTCCTAACATCAGAGTGATTATACCGAGGCTAAACCGACAGCCTAGGGGCCCATTAAATATGCAGATGCACTGTGGCCAACACACTCCTTTTTAATATTTCTCTTTCTTCAACTCTTCCTCGATAAACCTTCTTTCTGGCCTGGTTTATCATTGCAGCTCCTGCAATATTTTTTTGTGTGTGTGACCTTTTTGGCACAGCAATACAGTCTTTCAATGTAAAAGCAAAACTCATGATGCCAAAAGTATAGCTCCAGTGGTTCACATACACCAGCACAGCAAAACATGTATGCATGATGTGAAAAAATATTTTTTACATACTTAGCCAGTGATCACATGGAATGGTGCACAAATTCTTAACGCTACTAAAGCTCTCATTCCTGTAGCTGGAAACCATAAATAATAAATATACTGTATGTTGAATTTGCCCTTAATACGTCTATATAATTGAAGACTCAAATGTAAACGCGCTGTGCCTTAGATGTCTCAGTAAATCCTCATCATTGACTCGTTTTGTCACACCACTACAACCATGATGCTTACTGCTCACAAAAGTTTGCTGACGGGCATTTTTTAAAGGGTCCGTATTTAGAATTGCAGCATTAACCAAAATGGTTGCTATTGAGGAAAAAATGAACTGAGGTAGCAAAGGGCAAATTTTGGCATTTTGTAATGAAACTCATAATAATAGCTGAGGAGGAGGAGGAGGAGGGGGAAGACTGCATGCTTTACACAAAGCGACTGCAGTGACATTTGTTATGCCTGGACAAAAGGTAGTGAGGGCCAGATAGAGAAAGAAAGAGAAGTAAGGTACGGGCTTCAAACTTGAAATTCAGGTGAGCCTTCATGCCCTTTTTTCTCTTTCTTCTCCCTCTTTTCCCTGTTCTTCTCTTGTCTATTCCAGCCCATGCACACTTCTCCCGAGCTCTCTTGGGGGGCCTCTGTACTGTGAACACACAGCGAGCAGAGCAGGAGAAAATGAGGACAAGGGAGGGATGGGGAAGGCTGCAAGAGAAGGGAGATAAACAGAATAATTCTGCTTTCAGAGCGGCATCAGGACGGAGAAGAACAAGCGCAGGAAATAAATGTGGGAGCAGAGGACGCTTCATAATGAATGGACACAGAGGAAAAACACTGTGCGAAGCCAAGGCCTGATCAGTATGAAATAATGGATTGAAAGCAAGAGAAGAGTGTACCAGTGATATTGACAACAACTGAGATATGCATCTCCCTTCTTCTTAATGATGAGATTCTCTGTATGCATGCCTGTCTAGTTGAGGAAAAGTGAAACAGAGTGAACTCAAGTGTACTGTATGTAGAACAACATATATATGGCCTGACCAGAGTACATCCTCTCTTGCATAGATGATGGTTGAATTGGCAAGGTACTGACAAGTGATACCGACTAATTTAATAACAGTGGAGTTGAAGTTTTAATGCGTGTAAGTTTGACATCCAGAGATTTCTTCATGTATAAGGATAGTTTGACATACTAGGAAATTTGTTTTCAGAGTTAGATGAGAAGGTCAATACTACTACATACTGATTTGTTATATATTATGCTACCTTAGTTTGGCATTAAGACCGGTAACTGCGGGAAACAACTAGCCTGGCTATGTGCTAACAAAATCTTCCTACCGGCACCCATAGATGTATGAAGAGAACTGGATACAGTGTCGAAGGCGGAGACCACATTCATTCCTATGAACATTTTTCAGTGGAGCCAAAACTACCACTTCCTGAAAACAAACTGTGCATACTCTATCGACCCAATGCACCCATGGGGCATGCTCACTAGAGACTTCCACCAGCCGAGATCACTAACTATCAGTTTAGCCCTCTGGCAAATTTTTAATGGGGATAAAACGAGAAATATCATTGGTTGCGTGGTCAAAATTCTTAAAATGACCTATGTTTATGCTTATGGTAATGATCCATTTTGTGGCATTTGTTATAAAAGGGGTTAGGTTTGAATTTATTTCAAAATGTGGCCTTAATATAAACTGCATTTTTTTGTTCAATGATTCAGTGATAGTCTGTATTCTTGGAAAGTAGAACCAGGCCAACAATTTAAATGGCCATGTCAGTATATATAAGTCGGATAAAGGTTGAGTTGGAAAAATCCCCAAACCCACCTCTGCATTCTTGGAGTCTTTCACTCTCTATTATCTGCAGTGTCACTGCTTGAAGATGCCACCATGTACCTGTCCCCGCACTGTGTTTTGCCGGACCTAAAGGTAGACCCAGAGCCCATCGATCTTCATCCCAGTGCCAGTCAGCTCTTCTGTCATATGTCTCTGTGCTCTCTTAACTTCTCATCTCAGAGTTCATTTATTTCTCCTCCCGTCAGCAAACCACCCTTTCTGACTACCCTGGTGGCCACCGCCTCACCCCTGCCATGTAAGATCTAGCCTCTTAAGTTGTGTTAGTTTGAGGGAGTGAGCAATTTTGGGCAGGTGAATAGAAAATGACACAGAGAAAGAGACATCGTCTACAGGTTCAATAACATATAACGTACTGAAATCCACACACACACCCACACATACAGTGCTCAGTCTTGTGGCCATTTGAATTCACAATCCAAGCAAATAACACACTATCCAATTGCTACACAGTCAAACTATAGCTGTAGTGACCATTGTGATAAACTTATTAAAGGATTCTTTGAGTTAGATGAGGAAAATGATACCAATTTCATCTCTGTGCACTAAATGTAAAGCTACAGACTACAGCGGAAAACTGCTAGTTTGGCTCTGTCAAAAGGTCATTTATGAATATACAATTGATCTTAACTCTCTGCAAGAAAGTGATGAGCATATTTCCCAAAACAAACTCTTGCTTTAACAATTCACATTATTTTGATTATTTTTGGCAGAAGCTCAGAGAAAAACTACAAAGCACATATAAATTATGAATGACAAAGTGCATGTGAGTAAACGTCTGGAGGAAATTACACCAATTATCTAAAGGAACACTGTTGGCAAGCTACAATGTTGAGGACAAAAACATGTGAACTTTAGAGTGATTCTACCAAGCATCACTGTCTACAGTGAGGGAAATTCAGTTTGTAAGCTGAGGTTAAAATGTGATCTCGCCTTTCAGTTTGTCCCATAAACACAAATGCTACAGTCTTGTAATTAGATGTGGCTGAGCAACAATTAACCAATTGGTCTCTTTAAAGTTACTCTGCAGCAAGCAGGCCATGCACCCTGTCACTGCTGGCTAGTTAATTAGCTTATAAATTAGTAACAAAGTAAATGGTAAAGATGTAAGTCTGTGTGTCTTGTTAGAATACAGAAAATATCAAGCAAAGGTATTTGATATGTAGGAACCTGTGGGTTTAGGAAATAAGAGCCAAAGATAGGCTGGGGGCAATGAAAAGAACTGAGATGGACCAACACACTACACAAAATTGACCATAAGAGAAGTATCACCAGCTTTAAATGACCAGCTGAGAAACTAACATTATCACAAATAGTCTTTGTCATCTCTCTGAAGAAAGAACTTCAAAAAACGACTTAAAATGGTTTTGATTTTGTTTTTACAGATTTTACATCTTAGACATGTTATGTACATGTATCCTGCAATGAATGCAAGAGTGAAAAAGGTTTAGAATGAAAAAGTAAATCATCATGCCCAATGCCACCGGCAGTGCACAAGGGCAGGCAGGAACTGTAACGCACTTCCTGTTGAGGGTACCATGGAAACTTCCCAGGATATGATACTGTATGTAGAGGCCTGGCGCCTGCTGCCACTGTTGTTGGCCTGATGTCATGAGTGAGTGAGTGAGTGAGTGTGAGTGTGAGTGTGTGTGCGTGTGTGTGTGTGTGTGTGTGTGTGTGAGTGTGTGTGTGTGTGTGTGTGTGTGTGTGTCTGATGTATCTCTCTGATCGTAAGGGGTCTCTTAAGGCAAGAAAACAGACGGCCGGTTTTGCAGCTACACACACACAGACGGGAGTTAGAGTGCCAGGTTGTGGGATGATTGAGAGCCAAATGGATCACGCACAAAATCACACACAGAGAAACCCAGCGTAGTGCAAACACACACATGCTGTACTGAATGTATGTGCCAGAGTGCAGCAGCAGAAAGAGCCAAAATATTGAATGACAGAGGGCGTTGACACTGATGTCTTGGCTGATGGACTTGAAATAACATCCAAATCCCCTATAAAACACTCAGCTCTGACACAGATTCAGTTTCTTCAGTATCATATTGACTGTGTGACATATTGAGGGTACAGTGAGCGAGAAAGAAGAAAACTGACCAGATACAGTCACAGCACCATTAAATATTCACAAATTCCCCATTTCACACTTTGCGGAGCAATATTACGGCTTGTGTGCACACACACAAATGCTAACAGCCATGAAATGAACAGAAAAAGGAGTTCATAAGGCGCTTTCGCTTCGCCTCTCCCATTGGCCCAATGAAATTTTTATCCAATAAAATCTATAATGAGGTGAGTCATTGAGTCACTCCCCCTACATCACCTTGTGACAGCAGACATAAATTCGATCCGTCACACCATGTTTTCACGCAAATTGCCCGAATCATGTTGAATCAGGCATGGCAGGGCAGCAAAGGTTTACATTTTTCAATCAGAGCTACAATTAACAAGTCAAATGATCCTGTCTGAGGTTGTTTAAAATGTAACATATGTTCAATTAAAATATGCAGCACACATCTGTGACCAGTGATGTGGCAGTACATAAAAAGAAGAATAGCTTATTATGTCTTATTATCAGACGGCAAATAATACACCATGACAAATATAAACTCTGTATTTTCAAAAAGGAATTAGTTTTTGCCTTTTAAAGACCATTTGTCATTAAATTACTTGACTTAATTGATAGAATTGTATATGACACCAAGACACTACAACTACTGCTGGTTGTGTTCATCTGCATTCACTCTTAAGTTTCTTTGTGATCCAGTGAAAACAGGAGCTGTACCTCTAGGCCTATATTAAGAAGATGCTTCCTCGATAAAATAATATTTTACCATGGTAACATTTGTTGCCAATGCTAAATTTATAACCACTAAACAATGGTTATATTACATACTATTTTTATATCTTTGGGCACGCAATTTCAATCACTTATTAAAACGTTGTACTACTTACCAAGCTAACTGCTGAGCTCTGGGAACATGGCAACAACTGCTAAAAAAGATGGCATACACATGAGCAGTCAAATGACAAGAAAGGTTTTAAACAAGCAAATCATTTGGCCAAATAATCTAAATCACCTTCATGTGGACATAAAACCGAAAAGTGTGCGGACCCAAACTGTCAATAATAAATTCTAAGTGCAGAGGCATACTGATCTAAAATTTATCTAACCTTTCAAACCTGTCTGATGATCTGACTGTTCATGTTTCTTGCCCCTTGAGACTTATTTACTAAAAGTTGTAATAAGGACCTCCATATGCGTCAAAGGAAGTGCTTGTTAGTTTGTCTGAAAGCCCCTGACCCCTTTTTTGTTTATGAGATGCTAGATCATGAACCAGACACATACACACTCTCACAAACACTTCAACCTCTCTACATCAAAAAATGATAAATTATATGAAAAAGCTTTCATCATGAAATGCTGGCATTTAGCCTCTTTGATAACCATCAAATCACTTCGCCCGTAGACTATGTATAATTTTAAATGTTCATTCACTCATGTATTTGCCCCACTAATCCCCGCACAGCTGAGCTAGCATTACAATGTTTTCATCTCAGCACTGAATCAATAGCTTGTCCAGGATTTGAGCCAGCAGCCTTTTGGAGAAGTCAGTCCTCTTTTATATCATCACTTATCACCACACAGCCTTCTCACCAGCTCAGTCTCTTTACACACCACCATGGGGAATCTGGTGTAAAAATGAGACGCTCTATACCACTGTTGTCTTTTTTCTCTCTGCATAGCGTCACAGACTAAACAAATGTTTGTTTTCTTCTAATTCAAAGATGTTTGAAAAAAAGTATCTTTGGAGTAAAGCACTCCAAAGTTTGACCCTAAATCTCTCTTCTGTCTCTTCCATCTATCCAGCACTGAACCATTCTCTTTGCATTCTCTTCTTCTTTTCATCACCATCAAAAGAAGGATGGCAAAGTTACTCTGTCAGCAGCAGGGGGATGGAGAACTAGCAGAAAATAGAAAAATAAAAAGTCGGAGTGGCCGGGCTAGAAGGAAAGTGGGTTAAGAGGGGTGTGATGGATGCGACTGGGAGCTTTCCTGACTCATGGCCTGCTTTCTCTGGTGACTAATGTGGTCAGTGACATCTCTCTCACTACCCCTCAGCCACCGCCCCTCCTCCTCTCTCCATCCCACCTGGGATGCTGGTAGCCTGCCTGGGGCGGAGTGGCACACAGGATCTCACCCCACCTACCATGTCCAGATCACCAAGTTCCAGCTTAAGCAGCATGGGCTGTGTTGAGCTCGGGATGGGGAGGGGGCTTCAATACGTCAGTGGAGACACGACCAGGTTCAAACAAAGCATGCCTCTCTGTCTTATTTACTGCTAAACCTCTGGAAGGAATGTGTGCATTGGAACGTGGTCAGATCGTGCGGGAAAACAAGATAAGAGCTGTATATTTATCTCTCCTGCTTATGTTTTTAAGACTTCTATCATAGGCTCTAAATCCATTTCTCTCCCATCTCCTTTTTATATGTGACCTCATTTTTGGGGCTTGCTTTCATGTTTGAATGTTTTGCTGATCTGTCAGCTTGATAGTAGCCTTTTACCAGAATAGGATATCAGCTGATCAGTATTTTCACCATTAAATATATTGAATTTTAAGGCTTTAATTGTTGTCTACTATTGCATTCATGATCTATTTTTTTAATCTGTGAGGTTGCACTCTACTTGGGTACAGCACCCTATTTGAAATGTTAATACTAGAATGGCAACAGCCTCTCAATCTCAATATTTGTTCCGATATTTCCATTTGGACTGATGGCCATATTTCTTCCACAACTAAAATCAAAGTTCCAGTTAAGATTCCCATTAGCATTTGTGAAGAGCACATCGACATTAACATGCAACTGCCTTTAAAGATGTTGCAAAATAAAGTAGAAGTATAGTAGTACCTTTCCAGCTCTAATAGATGCTGTTTGATTACATGGTTGATAGTGTGGCACACACAGGTGTTAGGTTAGCAAGAGGTGACCTTTGCGTATACCCTGCAGCAGCCTCAAAAGCATATCAGGTGTTGAGTGAAATTGATTTTCTGAGAAAGGTTGCAAAGAACCGTATTACTTGGAAAAAGTACAATGGCATTCAAAGTGCAACTGAATGCTCACTTGACATTGTGTACTGTGGCAGAAACTTCTACAATATATGTCAAAAACACATATTCACATCTTTATCGACTGAACCTGTCTGGATATGATTCAATCTGAATGTGAGCGTGCAAAGTAATCTTATATAAGACTATAGTGTAGTGTCTCATTAGCATTTCAATCTTAAGTGGGATGTGAGGAGCAATAACAACTAACCATTCATTGACAACAAATCCCAGCCACTCTCTTTGATGATACATACCAACCGGGTAGTGAATTATGCTTTACAGATGCTTGTCTACAAGTGCACACACAGGCTCATAAGGTGAAACAACACACATACACACAGACACACTAAAGTGTCCTCATTACTGCTGAGCTCTGCCACTTGGTTGTATTCATTTGATTTTCATTTCAAAGAAGACCAAGACCAGCAGCAGCCAGCCACAGATCTGAAGTGTGGTCAGATGTGTCAGTGAATACATGAGTGTGTTTGAGTGTGTGTGTGCTGCACTGGACTTTGCCTTTGCCCTTTCCGGCTATCAATTTTGAGAAGTGTGTGGTGTGTGTGCGTGTGTGTGCGTGTGTGTGTGTGTGTGTGTGTGTGTGTGTATGAGGAATGGACTCTTTGATGGAGGATGATACAGTGCATAACGGTCAGGCTGGCCTTTTGAGTAGGCAGCTTATTTGATACTATCAGACGCATCTCTCTGTACTACTCAGTTTCAAAAACATAAGCCTGCGTGTGTTGACGCATTTATTTCACCCTGGTTAATATTTCAGAGGAGCAGGGATCTGTGTACCCTCTGAACTTGTGTGCCACATATCTAAATACTGCTTGGCAGACACACCCATCAAAATGTGGAATAAAACTGAGACAAAATATATGAATACTTCATAAACAGACGTGAGCTGTGCGGCACAGCTGAATGAGGACGGAAAATGGGTTAACAGAATTTTTTCCTTTCTTTCTTCATATTTATTTATTTTACTTTATTATTTTTTGGATGAATTATATTACCTAATATCAAATGCAGAGTTTGAGGAAAATGCATTTAAACGTTTTGAGTTATGTGTAAATGGAGATATTAGGAATATGGCTTTCCACAGCACAGGGTTGAGTCTCTTTCCAGCTTTTACTGTCTCATTGCTGTCTCAGTGGATTATTGAGGGGATCAAGTGTGAGTCAGGCAAGGATTTCAAGAGTTAAGCACATGGATAATTATTCTCTTTCTCCTTAAAACGGGCCAAAGAAGGCCTGCTCCTTTAGTGCCAGTTAATGCTTCACACACCAAGCTTAACACTAACAGTTATGTGTCAGACATATTAAACATCTTTCTGAATGTTTTATTTTCTTAATGAAATTCAGAAAATCTCAAACAGTGCCACGTGTGTGTCTGCCCCCCTCTCTATCCTGTGTGTGTGCATACATGTGCTTGCAGCCATCTGATATAATCTCACACCTCAGCATGCACTCGGCCATACCTGTGTGCTCAAAGAGGATAGGCATCTGAAAATATCCTTATTCTCTCCCCCACGTTCCCTCCCCTCACACACTCTCACACCAACACAATCAAAAAGGCAAGTTGTGCATAGCCTTTGTGCCTGTGACCCATCACAACCAGCAGAAGTGCACGGTTGACCTCTGACATGGCTAAACTTTCTCCTGATATCAATGAGACAATTAGTTTCCAACCAAACATTTATACACCAACAAACTGTAAATATTTGCTACATTCTTTTTTTCTCAATTGGAAAAAGTAAATACATCTATGAATAATAAAATCATAAGACTACAACCGTAATGTGCATCATATTGTCTCTAGCAACTCATAAGATTATACTGATCCTTTTTAAGAGTTAATGACATAATGAGATTGACAGAAGTAGGTGGAGGCATAAACCTGTCAAGTGTAAGCGCACACTGGCACTGGCTGGCTTGTGATGCTGCTGAGGTGACAATAAAAAGAAGAAAGCAAGCAGCTGATACTAATCATCTAATCTGGTGTACATTACCGCTCAAATAGGCCTAGATTGTAACAATGAGCTGACTGAGCCCAGTTTGAGCCGTGCTAATCTTGATCACCTGCTCTGCTATTAATTGCATTAGTCAGAATATCAGTGCACGTTTGGCGCTATCGTTATTATCCTGTGCGCACTGCAATTAAAAAGAAATCAGAGCACTTACCAGTGACAACGAGGAGTGGCGGATGCAAGGTGCGGGTCGAAAGTTGTCAAATGATTGTTTGATTCTGTCGTATCTGTGAGAATGTCATCGTTTGGGTTTTATTTTTGCTGTGCTGGTGTGAAGACGTCTGTGTGCTGGATTGGTTTCTCCTTTCGGCGCTGCTGGTCACACTGCATCCAAGGCGGGGTGAGAGACGCGCTGCTGTGAGTGAGGAGAGGAGAGGAGATGAGATGAGGGGAGAGGGAGAGGGAGAGGAGAGAGATGGGATTACTAACAGTAATTCTGGCTATGGAGCACGGTCAAACAGCGACAACGTGTGGCCGGGTCTTTTAAGGGAAGAAATAAATACTAAGAGATGGAGGGACCAACATGCAACATAGCCTTAGTTTGCACATGTAAAAAAACAAACAAAAACAAAACAAAACAAAACAGCTTGGCCAGCACTCCACATAGCTCCTATCTTTTAACTAGGTGCACCAAACAGTTGTATAGCCGAATTTGCTGTCTCGGTGGTCCAGGTCCGATTGAATTTATTTAGGAATGTTTACTAAACATAGCTTCTAGATTTAGACTTGCAAAACCAGGCAATCAGAGATGTCCCCCTACCCCAGTCTGGGCGTTTCTAAACGCATGGAGGTTGCATGACCGGTGGCAAGAACGGCCACTAAAAAATCTACCAAACCCTTTCATTTTCCCCATTTTCCTCCATAGTTCCCCAATGTGAAGGGGTGCCATGACGACTCCCGATTCGTTCTTCAGTGCAGGTTTTTTTTTCTCTCTAATTGTTTTTACCCAATTTTAACAAAGAAACCTGGAAGATTATTCTCAGTCTATATTAGTGAAGTGTTTTGAAACAGACCCTTTGAGTCTAAGATATAGTTCTTGGATACGAAAACATTTTTAAATATCTGAAGGCAACACACTAAGGTGAAAAAGAGTAGAGTTTTTGATCATTAGTGGTGCTATGAAGCTATGTTTCTGCTGTTGGCTTCTCATTCTGTTTGTGTCATGTACACACAAAAGGACACACACACCGTGTTATACACAATCCTGCAAACAGGTTTCACACTGTTCCTTAATCAACAGATAGATGGACAGATACGCCTTCAAAAGCAAGGAAGGAAAAGTCAACATTGTAAACAAAGTAGATTTAAAATTCTTTCAAAAATGTAAGGATATGCTTTCAACAGGTCTGGCAGACTTGAGAGATACACACGATGACTTCTTGTGAGAAACTGTAAACGTAAACATAACTTTAACTTTACCATAAAGGTCCTTGTCATATACACACAATGAATAAACTTTCAGGGACCCTGAGGATCTGGGGACCTTTAAGCAGTTGCCCACTTTGCCAGCTAGTAATCCAGCCTGGCAGAGGAGACGAACACTTTGCATAGAGAAGCCCCTAAATTTCACACCGTATCAGCTGAAAATCAGCATAATGGTGTTTTGAAGCCATTAAATTCCCTATGTTCATCCGCAGGCCTAAAGCAATCTCATCCAAACATCTCATCATAGTCTCGAGTTTTATAGCTAGTGCCTGTGGGCACAGCTGAGTTTTGAAGATTAAGAATCTGATACATTGGATCGTTTCACAGAGGAGTGTAAAGAAAACAACTGTTTGTCTTGTGCAGCCAAGCCTGATTCAAGAAATACACTACTAAATGGACTTTTACGAATCGTGGCAATTTGTATCAGTTGTAGCCTGATACTTATACTTCAGTTTTGTCTTTTCTTGCCCAGTTAGCCACAAAGCAATGATGGGAATGAATGGATATAATATTCAGGTTCAGAGCTTTATGGATAAGATATACTATTACATTTTTTAATGTTTGTTCCACGTCTGGACATTCATAGCAAATTCTTTGTGATTTGTATTAAATACTTAAACAAGAACACTATCATACATTAATACACATCAGCCCTGTGCAGCTTGCAGAACTTAGTGCTTTAGTGCCACTCCATTTCAAATGATCCAGAGCCTGTACAGTACATATATTCTGTGCACCAACAGCATTTACTCACTACAGTGTTATTACTGACAGTCTGTCAGGACAATGTGCTGCACTGGGTCCAATATGAACTCATAAACCCAGGCCCAGACCCATGCAGGTGAAATATGTGCCACTCAGTAACCCATACGGCTAGCCACTCAAATACACATACATCAGCTGCCTTGGATCAATGTCCTGTTTCCCATAGGCAAACCACTGTGGCACAACACAATCAATTCTACCACAGGATTCATTGTTCCAATTACTAAGCCTTGTTCTCTGCTGCTACAGTAAGGAGGGTGGACTGGAATCAGCCTCTCATCAGACATTAACAGCGGAACTGAATCTGAATCAGCTCATTGGTATTCTGTACAGAGAACAGTGGTAGGAGCATCTGTTGCTGCCATCAGCTGATGTACTGACCACAATGGCTGTGTAGTAGCAATGAACGCTGAAACACAAAATGCTGATCTAGAGAAGGCAGCCAGGGATGAGGGATTTTAATAGCTGCAGGCAGAAGTCATAATTCAATAGATTGATCCATTCTTAGCTGCAACATACATGCAAGGCTACAGTATACAGCCTAGACAGGCAGTGAAAATGACAGCCCCTATTGTCCCAATGGAAAAGTGTGTTAAATATATTACGGTTACATATACAGTATATGTCTGTTCCATGTTGCTCGAGTCAGGTCACAGTCAATTGAATTACTGCACACATCATAGTCATGTGATAAGGTTTGTGTATGCTGTGATCTCACAGGAGAGTGGGGCAGGTTGGGGATTAGAGGCGGAGGCGGAGTGCTTACAGTACATGACAGGTGTGTGTGTGAGTGTGTTAATTTCAGGGCAGTCAATTTAAATGCCACCTCTCAAATTCAAGGATCCCTCTTGAGAACAATCCCCAGAGAAAATGGCTGTATTCACAAATGATATTACCCTGTTTAAAATAAACTAGGTCAGATAAGTGAAATCTAATAATATATTTAATGCAATATAATCGCACAGCAGTATAGGAGATCTTCAACGCACTGCAGAGTGATTAAATATTCCTAATAAAACATTATGTGTGCGGGCATCCAAAGACTCATCCTTCATCTTTAATACTGCCCTGATTCATGCTGTGCAGCTCATGCATACATACATCAAATAAACACAAGCTGACTGGAAATTTGATGCTACAGCAGTTAATGATTAGATCTTCTTATTGGCTGCTGGGGGAGTCAATATGCCCATATTTCTCCACTAGATGTGTTTAAGAGTCACCGGATGGCAATTTGAACAAGTTTCAGTGAAATCAGCCTGTGAGTGCCTTTTCATGTGATAGTTTCCTCTTCAATCGTTCATTAATCTGTTGAATTATTTATGTATTAGGCCTATCTGCTGCTGGCAGGGGGTGGGTAAGAGGTTACTAACTGAGAAGTAGGAGAGAAAATATGTGTCTCACTGCTGATAGCACTTAATGCAGTGTTGCCATGTATATATGTGTGCATAACATTTATAGGTTTTATGCACAATGCCTTTGACCTGGCCACAAAATAGTGACACACATACACACACACACACACTCAGACACACTGCGAGGCGGCTCATGCTGTTTCACCTCTTGCTGATATCTCAAACTCCCTGTCAGCTGAAAATATGCTCCAGTCAGCAACTCTGTAGCCCCTATAGCAGCAGAATAGCTTATTGCCGCCCCTTTGTCGCTATATTACTCTTCTTGCGGTCCCACCGGGTGCTCAACACCTAATGAATACGTATTGAACAGCTTACTCACTCACTGTCAACCACACATTCCCACACTTGCTTCTCTTTGACTACTTCTCTCTGGATGCTGGTGTAGATGGAACAGATCTGATGGACCAGTCTGTATGATATGTTGAAATTCAGGAGAATACAGGCTAGTCAGGATCCACCTGTTCTTGTCAAGTTATTGCTAAAGTGTGCTACTTGCATAAATCGTTAACACTAGCCTTGTATCTGTTTGTGTCTCATTAATAAAAATGTACAAGACTCAGGAATTTTTGGACTTGTACTCTGACACCCTCTCTTGGCTGAGTTGTGGAATTACACTACTTGCAAATCAACATTGTGTAATTAAGAGCTACAATGAGAAACTGATAAAAAAAATATGAAGCATTCATTGAAATGGATACATTGGCTGGTAATAGGATATTTCTGAGTGTCTGAACTGTAACCCAGTTCTGAGTGTGCAGTCTATGGATGTTTCCAGCCAAACTTCAGGCATGTTTTTAATGTCTTGATGACATTTGAGTAATCACAAACTCATACACATAGTTCCTTATTTCTAAACTTGATCACCAGCTGTTGATTTTTTCTAACTGTCAGCATCTCAACGGATAGTTAACTTTGGAAAAAATATTCAAAACAATACAACCAGTATAAGACATTCAATTGTTCACCAACTCAAAAATAGTACTCTCTTAAAAAATCTATGATTTGTAAATAAAAATCACAATGCAAGCCGATCCAAGCACATTCCTATCAAAACTGATAAACTAGCTGCATCTTGAAAATGAGAAATATATGAATTAGCTTTTACAAATGCTCTATGCAACAACAAAAAATGTCACTTTGTATAAATTATCTTTATTTTTTAAAAGTTATAAATGTTTCCCACAGTATCATACCACCAACATATCAGTTGGGGGAGGCTTCAAAGGAATCTGACCTAGAGTGAACCTTTTTGCCTTAAACTGATTCAGTTCTTCAGGAGTTAGGTTGCTCTGTGTTGAAAACAGACTGTCCACTGCTCCTCCAGCAGACCCGGCTCCTGCTGCAGGGGGTGCAGGAGTCGCCCCAAACCCTCCGCTCGTCTGTCCAAATGAACTGCTGTTTCCTGCCGCAGCAGGTGCTTCAGCCCCGAAGCCACTCCCGAATCCTCCTCCGGTGTTTGCTGTTGAGGAGAAGCTGAACCCAGACGCGGAGCCAAATCCTGAAGCTGCTGGCTTGTTGGTGGCCGGATATCCAAAGGAGAAATTAGAAGCTGAAGGAGCAGTGGAGGCTGTAGAGGAGGAGCCAAACCCAGAGGGAGGTTGTGTAGGAGCTGCTGTAGCGCTGCCGAAACCTGTGGATGCTGCTGCTGCTGCTGCTGCTGGAGAACCAAATCCACTAGATGGAGCGGCAAAGCTGAAACTGGTGGCGTCTGCTGGTGGCGGAGCCCCAAATCCTGTATGGTCAGAAAACTTTAAATCCTCTGCTCAAACACTGTTATCACTCTAACCATACAGAGATCAGGGATACTTTAAATCTATTGTAACGATCAAGTAAGAATACTTAATCCTCACCTTTGCTTTCAAAACTGGATGTGGAGGACCCAAATCCAGTCACTGTTGATGAGCCAAAATCACCTGAGGATGCCTGAGGTGCTGGATTGTTTAACTCTGCAAGCTGCAAAGAAAGTAAATACATTAAATACCAAAATATACTAACTGAACCTAAAAAAAAGGTCCTTCAAAAAAGAGTAGAGTTGACACACAATGGCTGTGTGAGCCTCACCAAAGCTGCACGGGTGGCTGGATTCATAATCTTCAACTCCTGGACTCTGCTTCTCCACTGACTTAGCAACTGATTGATACCATTAATCTGTAGACACAAACCAGAAGTTTCTTAGATTCTGATACATTGTAAATATAATATAGATATAATATTTTATCTTTATTGATGGTAATAATATTCCTTGTATCCATGCAATAGTTCTGTATTTACACTTTAAGTAGACTAAAAACAAATATTAGCTATGACATTTATGCGCAACTCAACACTTACATATCCCTGAAGGTCTCCTGAAGCTCTTGTGGAGTAATACTCAAGCCTGAGCTCTTCTGGAGAGAGGTCAGTGAAACCTGTAGAAGAAACGTGTTATTGTCTAGTGTCTGGTGATGCATGGCGTAAACTCATCACTTAAAACTAGCAAATCGTGTCACTGAATTTACATTTTGATTCTCACCAGATAAAGGTGCCTTGAAGCCAGAATAACAAGAGAAGCCCCACTGCCCTGAGCTCTCCCAAGCCTCAATGTCTGCCTGGATAATCTCCCTGGGTGACCGTGAGACAGACATCACATTAATAAATTACCAATCATTCAAAAACTCATTTTAATGCTACATAACTTGACCCCCCCCCCTCCCCCCAAAAAAAGCATACTCACAGTTTTTTGTCATCATCTTCATCACCAACTGCTCCTCCTGGTCTTCCTAACCCTCCTCCTCTTCCTCCCTTGTCAAAAGTACTGGGTGTACCAAGTGATGAATAACGGTTTTGTCCAGAGAAGCTGAATTCGGAGCTTTTGACGTTATCTCTTCTCCCTCCTCCTCCTCCTCCTCTTCCCCAGTCACTGCCTCCGCCACCTCCACCTCCTCCTCTGCCCCAGTCGCTGCCTCCTCCACCTCCGCCTCCTCCTCTGCCCCAGTCACTGCCTCCTCCACCTCCTCCTCTGCCCCAATCGCTGCCTCCTCCTCCTCCACCTCCTCTGCCCCAGTCACTGCCTCCTCCACCTCCTCCTCCTCCTCCTCCTCCTCTGCCCCAGTCACTGCCTCCTCCTCCACCTCCTCCTCCTCTGCCCCAATCATCACTTCCATGAGAGGAGAAGGATGACGGCTGGATGTAGCTGCCTCCTTTTTGCTGAGAGGGGTTCACCCACACTCTGTTTCCAAAACCTGAAACAAACATGCACCAACAAGACCAGTTAATGTTGAGAACAAGGGTTTAATGGTATCTTATTACAATCCCCAATATCAAATACACTGAGCCATTGACTGTGGCTTGTCCTAGACCTGCTCTATGTGAAAAATTGGAGTGAACATGTTTGGTGCCTGATGCTGTTAAAAATTAGTTATATCAACTATAAGCTTATTAAATACCACAAATCCTTCCTTCATGAAGTCGAACTCTTATTATTTTCTTTATGTTGTGTGTTCTGTGTTATTAATACTGTAGCACTTTCATTATGAATGAATAGCACAGTACAAATTAAATATATTGTTTAGTACAGCTATTAGTGTTTTTATTTTATGGAAATAGTGATGATGGTTCAATGTTACGCTCATTTTAGATTTTAGAGGTTATAGTATATGTAGTTTGTTTTTGAAATGTATTGTGAGGTCCAAATGTGGTTCATGTAAAACATTAATGTTTTATTAATGCCAGATGTAAAATATTTTATGACAAAGGTTAAAGTTCTGGCTAAAAGCAAACCAGAGTTGTACTGATTCTTAACTATTTGGGTTTTTTCTCTCTCCTTCAGATTATCTATATTCTGTTATATGTTTATTCCTATGAAGTGTGAGTGTGTGTGTGTGTGTGTGTGTGTGTGTGTGTGTGTGTGTGTGTGTGTGTGAATAGCAAGACTTATTTGAGAGGTGATGTTAGGTTTTACTCTGTGTTTTATTGTCTTGTTCACTGCCACTGGACTGCAGAGGGCAATTAGCTGGTAGCAAAGCATCTTTTCTCTCTTTTGAGATTAATGTATTTTGTACATGAACTCTGATATAACTAAATGTTTTTGTTTTTTTAAATAGTAATTGTACATCACAATCAATGTATGTCAGTGTACTTTGGTTTTATGTTAATGAAAGATTTATATTCTAATTACACTGTACAAGAGTTGAAAATGAGCAATAGCTATAAAGTATGTGCAACACATTAGTTACATTATATTGGAACTATCTTACGTTAAATTACAGTGTCTCTATCCCATATTCAATTAAAATTTCACAAAAAGGCACAATGGCAGGGAAAGTAAAGTAAAGCACCTAATGTTAATCAATGAAAAATGAAAGCTAACTTCTATAAAAGTGACTTAACCAATAAATAAGTACGTCGGCGTGAAACTACAACATTTATATAGTTGACGTGCCCCAGAAGCATTTAGTTACTTTAGTTAATTCCTCCAAACTTTACCTCCACCTCCTCCTCTGGGCTGCTGCGGAGCTGCGGAGCGGCTGTTGTAGTTGTTGTTGTATCCTCCTCCTCCTCCACCTCCACCTCCACGTCCTGCACCTCCTCCACCTCCTGGCCCTCCCCTCGGGTGTTCATTCCAGCATTTATCGCCGTAACGACAGCGGCCCTGAAGGAAAAAGTTACACACGGTCATCTTCACACGGCTCTGGTTGTTTCACACGCAGTTCTGTCCTCAAACTTTCACCGGTGATGTTTTGTTTTCATGTGGCGCCCGAAAATACACGAGCTTCCGGCGGAGGAGATTTACGTCATACGAAGCGGCTAACGAAAAAAAAAAGCTTTATTAACAACACAGTTATGTAACAACAGCAAAACACAAGCAATAATTAAATTTCACTATGTAAGTAAGTAAGTTTCTCAAGAGATGACAAGAAACTGGATAAATCTGACTTTTTGTATATTGTGTTTTTTCCCAAAAGACACAGCAATGTTTTATCAATGTATCATCTTCATTGTGTTAGACCACATTCATAAATAAGACCATACTTTCTTTAATAGGGACCCAGACCTTATGAGTCAAATGAGTACAGACTCTAAAATACATAAGATAATGAGTCAACCTCCTTTTTGCAGAAGGAACATAAATTGGAGCTGTTGTTGTTGTGAGGATGATGATGCTGTTAAGATGCTTGATGGTGGATGACAGCTGCTGTATCTATTGTTGTTGTCTTTTTATACCTTATCATGAATGGGCTGACATCGGGTCTAAAATGATAAATGGATTCATTGCATTGACAGTATCTGTGTTAACTTCTTATATGAATTTCTTTAATAAAATGACATTCAGTCATAATTAATCTGAGGTGATGGTTTCAGCTGTTTTCTTCCAAGCGAGAAAAATGTGTAGGCTAATTATACTCCATTATATTTCTCACAGATCAGTGATTTCCACCCAGGGGGGTTGGACCCTCCAGGGAATCAATTTCCTGAGTCTCAAGATAATTTAGGATGATCGAAAATAATTTACTACACAAATTATGTTTATTTTCTGATTTTTTCTCCTCCTCAGGGAACACTGCTCTTTGCTTGAACTGCTGTGACATAAAGGTCATTAGAAGCTTGCTTTATGTACCACTGTCCTAGATTATAGACCAGAGAACCTATAAAATATTCAAAAATATCTGCTCCATTTTCATGTGGACTACCTCAGTAACATTTCTACATTAACTTTGTGTTTGTATATTGCGGAGCATTTTGCAGATGAAAAAAAAATCCAAAAAACTAGACGCCGCTTGCACAGATATTTTCAATTATTCTGGCTGATTAGACTTCTCTGCTTGGGTAGATTAGAGCTATGCTGGAAGTTTCCTGATGTCTCTACTCTGATTTGCAGTTACACATTGGTATGTAGACCTAATAACTTAGTGTGGGAAAACAGTAGCTAATATGCAAAGAATTAAGTTGTCCCACCCTAACAGGTATAGCAAACAGAGGAGCCAAAAAAATGCAATAACTCATGCTATGTGAACACATGCAGAGTACTGAGAAAAGGTCTAATCAGCCATAGGTGAAAACACCTGTGGGGCTGTACAATGAGCACTGTGCATACACACCCTTGTACAAAAGTCAGTGTTAGAAAGTAATAATTAAGTACACTTCTGAGGTACTTGTAGTTTACTTGAAGATTTCCATTGTCTGCTCCTTACTTACTATACTTCCAGTGTGCAGTGTGTAATCAGGGTCACATTTCAGATGTCTCCACCAAATAGTGTTTTTTCTCTCTAAACTTCTCACATGGTTTCATTTCAATAAATGTTCAAATGATCCAATATTTCAGCAAAGATTACAGAAAAAATCCAAAAACGTTTGAAAAAAAGATTTTTTTGAAAGAAGACTTAACCCCCAAATTAAACATTTTCCAAGATTTCCAACAGATATAAATATGATTTCTCATTTTGTGATACATTCCATCTTTGGGAGACAAGGGCAATATAAAAACATTCAATATAAAAAAGCTTTAGTTGCCATTACTGTAAGACTAAAAGACTAGTGACACAGACAGTTACTTCAACAATATATTTCATATATGTATTTCAAAATATATTACTGAAAGACAAGAACCAAAGAGACATCCTTCCAAACAATAAACAGTTATGATGCAAAGTAACAAACAGGAAAGTGACAGTGAGGTCATGGCAAAAGCAGCTTCATATACCTTCATGTACCAATAACAAAATATCAATACTGCATTATTTTGACTTCATTACGTTCACTTACAACTGCATTATACATATTATAATCTAGCTTTTTAGTATTCAATGTCAGCATTGTAGGGAATGTTAAATATATATATTGCTTTTGATAAATAAATCTAGTTTAATTTAAGAAGCTATAACGAGGAATAGAACAAACAAGAAAGAATAAGCCTGTAAGACCGCTTTCATTAGCATGATGCGCACTGACAAACATGAAATGACATGTTAACATAGCTTAGAGTAATTATTTTCAGCTTTTACTTGATTGCAGGTTCTGATTTTGTGAGGCACTGTTGTATAAAGCTAAAAAATACATGAAATAACATTACAGAATTTATACCAAACAATAATTTCAGGTTCAAAATAAATGTATAAAAGGTGCTGACCAAGTTCCAAACTCTTTAATGGTTTAAAAGGAATAAAAGAGTGAGAACCATATCAGAGGTGCACTACAATATCACAATTAACCATATATGTGTGTGTGTATATATATATATCTATTTCCTTTTTTTAAAATACAAAAATATGTGCTTGTGGTAATAGTGTAAAAATAAAATATGAAAGCTGAAAGTAATATAATAATAAAAATACTTTATGCAAAAAACAAAAGAAGGCTTAGTCCCAATAAACTTAAAAATAAAGGAAGAAACAAGCAGGACTTAATCCACAAAGAAAGAAGAAAAGTGCACATGCAGACACTATTTCTGCTCACTGCACAGCAAAAACAATCCATGTATGCTGAGGCAGAGCACCAATGGGAGCACTCCTGGTTCATCTCCTGTCTCCACCCACAGCCTGTTGGCGTCTCTCCTCAGCGTCACACTGGTGGAGCTGAGCAGCTGTTCTGCCAGCTTGAAGGTCTGGTTGTTCTGCAGCGGGACAGGAAGAGACTGGATGGGGAGAGGCTGGCTGCTCTCCTTTAACATGCACATCTATGTGAGGGAGAAAATTGGGAAAAAAAATAAAACTTTTTAGTCATTCACTGTATTTCTTGGTATATTCAACAGATTTCCTTTATGCAAAGCTGATGATGAATAAGTCATACATTTATTGAGTGCTCTTAATAACATGTGTTCTCTCTGTCCATATTTTACCTCATGCAAATTAAAACATTCATTAGTAATCATTTTTAACATATGTAAATCAGCCAATAATATAACATTGTGGAGTAAATAAAACAAATCCACTAACCAGTGTGTCAAAGGCCTCCAGAAAATCAGGACGGCTCTTACTCAGGAGAGTCAGAGTTTCATCAGGCAACTCTAAAAAAACAAGAGTGGTTAGACAGTGTGGAAAAGCACCGTGGAAAACGTTTACAGTGCTCTCATGGTTGGAGTTCCCCCTTACCTTCCAAAGCACTGACCAACAGATGGGCTGCAATCAGGCGAGCAGAGAGGCCGGACTGGCCGTTCTCAGTGCCACTGCCTGGGCCAATACAGTCCAGTATGGCTGTCACCAATTTTTTTTGACTCTCTAACACATCTTTCATCCTTTCCACATTGAGTGTTTCACCACTACACAACTTCTCCTCCAGCTGACACAGACAGAGAGAGACAAACAGTGAAGTGGGGAAATGGACAAGATTGAAAATGTCAGAAAAAAAGAACTGTAGCTCAAACTAACTTTATGCTCTCACGGCTTTTCACTGTCATTACAAGAATAAACTATGATTTTAGGTTCCACAGCCAGAGAATGGAAACCAGATATCCAAATGTTGCCAGTTCCAATCTGTCCCATCAAATTGGGAGACATTGGCCTGCCTGGCCTGCCAAGGGAAACGGGTGCATGTTTTTGTTGTTGTTTTTTGTCCCTTTTGTGGAATCTCAATTTAGAGCAAAGTGAGTAGTATTTCAGCTGCTACTACGTGGAAACCGGAAGAATGGTGTTTGTTTATCGTCAGCAACAGTTGTCGCATTTACACTTTCAGTTTTACTCTTTTTTTTAATCCTTCTCTCATCTCTTTCTGTTTCTAAGATGTTTGATTAACCTTCTGAGCTTCAGTTCCCAGCAGTTACTACAGAGCTTTTGTCGGTGTGAGACAGAACAGAACAGGAAGTTAAATCAGCTAGCTGAGGTTAGCATGCCGACCCGTTACCAAGTTAAATGGTGACTTTCAAGTGTCCTCTTAAAAGTCTTAAAATACTGTATGTTGAACACAGTATATCTTTGTGTCCTGATAGTGGTGATGGTTGTGTTTGGGTGGCTCATAACTCACAACTTTCTAAATAAAAAAGGCTGTAAGTCCAAACTGAGTAATGGCCAACACGAAAAAGTGGCATCTTTACATCACTCACATAACTCTGCAGATATGTCAGAGCCACACTGTCTGTCAGAACCTCTTGGAGTTTCAGGAACAAGGCTCTTCGAGTTGACCGGGGAAGCCCTGCCAGTGGAGAAAGATTCATCTCCTGTGATCCTGTAAGAGATGGTGAGGTACTGCATCAGATTTTAAACTGAAGCTACACTGTCACACAATTATCTGACTGGAAGACGCTTCATCAAATAACAGATGTTGACCTGTCAGTGTCATCAACCTCTGATATGACAGATGCATAACAGTTTGTTTGATATGCTTAAGAGTAGGAATGCTGGTGATTAAATATTGATTATAAGGCTCTTAATGTTTTTGCTTATAATTGTGAGACAATATTAATTTACACATTCCCACAATTTTATAACGGTGGTTGACAGTATTTTGACCATTGATCACAAATTCAATCAAATCTTCACCAAGTTTGGTACACTAGGTTTTTTGATATTTGACCACGCATTCCTAAAAATAGTTACCAAGATCTTGTAAGCTTGACCTATTACAGTTCAACATATGGTACAATTAGAATCAAATTTCATCATGACATCACATTGCTACAAATTGTTGTGATTCACAACTATTTCAGAGCTATGAAATAAATGATGTGACACACTCAAACTGTATTTATTAATCACCACACCCTCTGATCTACGCTCCATTGAACCTTCTTGTGGTCTGCGCTGCTACACCTACCATTATATATTTACACGGCCTGATGCATAGTCATGAGTCTGACTCACTTGAACTTTTGCACAATTAACCTCTACACAAAGCCCTATCCTTAAATTCCTAGGATTGAGATGTTCTCCATAAATACTGACTGACGTAATCACTGACTCCGTTGATTTTGACGCAGATGAAATCATTCTGAACATTTTCTATTGAACTGTGTAACCTTGGCAAAGCAGTTTCTGACTTTTTCAAGGTTTTACTTTTAATTGGCAACAGTCTTTCAGAATAAATGGGCGTGTTGGGCATTGTGGCAGTATACTGTTATTTGGAAATCTGGTAATGGAGAAACTGTCAAAATGATCAGGTGGTGCAATATTTGCTTCCAAAGTATAAAGTGATTCATTGTATTTTTTGTGGTTTTGTTAATGTGAAAAATGTATCCAATTGGCCAGTATACCAAGAACAACAATGATAGTTGGAGTGCTTCCTTTTTTTTTCATTCATTGAATCCAATATGTGAGGGGAAAAAAGGGAAGCAACATCAGTTCCATAATTACATTATGTTTCACTTCCTCACAAAAAAGATGGGGTGGTGGATTGTTGATTCTTATGTAGCTTTCTTCCTAATTAGTGTAGAGCTAAATATATGAATGAATGAAACAAACCATTTAGCAGCGTGCCAAAAGATGCTTTTTCTGGAATGTTCTCATCATTGCACTTTCCATCCACAGTATTAAAGGAATCATGAGATGAAACAGAGTCCCCTGTATCATCCTCAAAGCCTCCGATTGTGCCAGGTTGTAGGCATATCTCTAAAAGTCAACATAGAGAGAGAGGAAAGACACACACACACAGATTCACAACCATATCAGCCAATACGCCATAAAAACACATAACTAAACATCAACCTGTCAGACGTTAAAAAAAGTTACGACCTAATTGCTTACTGTTGAGTGAGGATGTTTAACTGGCATCTGTTTCACTTCTGTTTTTCATGCAATGTTTATTTTGAACATGATCTTATTTCCACATTTTAGATACACATTTTGCAAGTTTTTACTGCACAATTTAATAAAATGCAAAGCTACACCATATTGGGGTTTCTGTAATTTGGTTTTGTGGTTGAGGTCAGTTAAATGATCACAAATGGAGAAGTGAGGTTGTCGTTGACGTTTTTCTCTCCAACAAACACTGACCTCTCTCACACACACACATACACACACACACACACACACACACACACACTTACGATAGTCTCCATTTTTTTTTATTTCTAGTTCCAGGATGCTGTATGCAATGACTGTACCAGGAGGGATCTCCAAGGAAACATCGCTGTCCATCACAATTTCATTGCTTTCCTTCACACACACCTGAGAATACGCACACCATTACTGATATATTAATATACTGATGACACTAGTATGTAATGTTAGATGATTTTTTAAATCCTAAAACACACTCAAGCTGTTCCACACCCACCTTAACAGAGCCCCCCAGCATGCCCACTAGCCCCAGCAACCCCTGACAGGTGCAGTCGTCCTTTTTCGTTTGGGTGACGGTGCAGGAGCTGGTGGTGAGGATCCTCTCCTTCACCACTGCTAGCACATCATTCCGCTTCTTCAGCTGCTGCACCAGCACGTGCTGCATGTCCACCAGCCTATATGCAAAGAAGAAGACCTGATGTTAATCTACAAACAGAGACTGTTGTGTTTAAATCATATATTTTGTCATATTTTAGGAGGCCAGGTTGAATACATTCACATGAAATGGTTGCGACATGAAACATGGACAGATCCGGTGCAGTGTATTACAGTCAGTAACATGACACTATAGGTCTCTGTGGTTGAGGTTAAGGCATTGCGTGCCACTGGTGTCTAATGTCTGATGTGTCCGATTGTTGCTGTGTGCAAACAGTGTAAAAAGAAATTATTTAACACCTGTTGCTGGAGTCGTTTAACAGCTTCTTCACATCTAGTTCCTCTCTCCTCAGCTTGCCAAAAGATGACTGGAGTGTGGTAGTGCCCCGCCCCTCCAATGTGACACCGACTGAGCCAGCCTCAGCCTCCAGCTTCCCAGAGAATTGGTCTCCAAACGTCCCATTGTAGGACAGGAATTCAGTCTCAGATACTCCTGATATGAGGAGGTGTTAGGTGTAGGTATACATATAGATTTGTGTGTGAGTATTGCTCCAAGCAGTGTGAAAATATCTACTTTATGAAAAACAAGTCCAACCATAATGCAGCTGGTATGGAAAATGACACATCTACATACCAGGACTGAGCACCTTCTCATCTTGCAACAAGTCGCTTAGGGTGAAATCTGTTGGTTGGTACTTGGGCCTCTGCCAGAACCAGATGCGGCGTTTGACGACCAGTGCTATGGGAACCAGTTTGTGTGAGTCGTTCACTCTGGACACGTGGATGAGGCTTCCCTCAGGGTCAATCTGACGGACGAAGTTGGCAGTGGCCTTGGAAAACATGGCTTCAGCAGACGAGGAGTGCAGGCAACTGGAAAGAGAGGCTTTCTTTTGATCTTATTTAGTCTGCTGGAAGGCACCAAGAGAAAAGACAAGAAACAGTGTGTGCTTTTACTTAACTGCAATACTGCTAAAGGTGATTTCCAGTTGGTACTCTCCCCTACTTTCCCCTCTCGATAAAGTTTATGCATGTTTAATTTGTCCTAGAAAAGCAGTCTGTATGTGTGTGTGTGTGTGTGTGTGTGTGATAACTATGTAACCCCACACGTTCCTGTACCCTGCAATTAACAGTAAGGAGTGACTCACACAGCAAAAAAAGTCCCCTACATGTTATTAATGATGTGACATGTCCAAGTATACAAACACAGATCTCGCCTTGCTTATTCTTCCGGCTCAGTTTTCATAACTTAAATATCTAAAGTAATCAGGCATGAAGGGCATCTGTGCTGTCGGGGTAGAGAAGAAAAAATGATATCAAAAAGTTTGAGCTGTTTAAATTTTGGTTTTTAGGAAGTTGGGCAGAGAGGAGAGGAGTTAGGGGAAATAAATATGAGAGAAAATAGAATCAGCCCTCTGAAACATTTCCCCCTGAATAAAACCAAGAATGCCACCAACCTTGAATGACATGAACTCATGGATTAACATGGTTTCAGTGAGTTGAGTCATTTGATCTGAATTATTCAAGAATTGTTGTAACATCAGTGGGGACTCTCTCTGACCACATTCTCGTCTTCTAAAAGCTCAAATATGCTCTTTCTAAATATTTTATGTTTCTTTAGTTTGGTGTTATGTTGTCCTAGGAAACAACAGAAAAGACATGATAATATAAATGACCATATACAGACTTTTTTAAACATATATTATATTTTTTATTTCATATATACATACATATATTACATTAATATTTACATATATTATATATATATGTATATATATAGTTTTTTTGTTTTGGTTTTGTTTTTACATATAGTGAATATGTGGATTAGGTGGCATACATACATACATGTGGAATATGTGTAAGCAAATATATTGTAACATTAGGTCTGGCAATACAAGAACAATACAGGGGGTTGCTTTAATACTACCATAAAGCAAACAAAATCGCAATCTATTAAATCAGCCTTCAGTACAGTTTTTCCATAAAAGTTGATATTTACTTAATTTAGTGAGTTTGGAGAATGCTATGTCCAAATTAATCTAATTCAGAAAAGGTATAAAGATAGACAGATAGAAAGGACAAATGCCAGTGGGTTTTCCCTCACCACAGATTTGTGTACACAAATTAAACACACACACATTGGCACGTGGGTCCGCGCGCTAACAGCGTGATGTCACCCTTACAGAAGTAGGAGCCCAACTATAAATGTTGCATCAAGTAAATAAAAGAAAGAAAACAATGCCGTGACCGCAAAAACATAACGGGCAGACCACGTTGGTTAACTCGATTGGTAGAGACTGAGAGTAGGCTAGTCTGACCATCTAACTGACGACTTTAACTGGTTTTACAAGAATAAAGTAACTCGAATATGAAATGATCTCTTACCTCAAATTATCTTGAATATAAACCAACAAGTTGTGTGGTTTGTTCAGAGTTCCAGGCTGTCCAGTTATCACTCCTGGATTTTCACCGATGTTGCCATGCGTAAAAATAGACCCAAGTTGTCCAAACACAGACAAAAATAGTCATCCGAGTTAAACAGACACTTGGCTCACAGTGTTATTATAAAAATAAGCAGGGTTGTTGAAGTAAATCACTGATAACACAGTTCAGTCAGAGCTGTGTCTGGATGGAGGGAGGATTGACTGTGCAGTAACAGCAGATGAGAAGGAGACCTCTGCCTCCTCCCACTCTCAGTTAATTACGATCATATGAAGTCCGGAATCGGTTTGTGTGTGTGTGTGTGTGTGTGTGTGTGTGTGTGTGTGTGTGTGTTGGTTTCGGGACAAGAGCAGACTTGCCTCCCTTCTTTTCCTTTTTTTAATCAGTAAATCATGGATAAAAAATATTTACATTATGCCATATTGATCTGTTCATAAAACACTGTTGCTGTTAATCTGTATAACGGGTGGTGTTTTTAAGTAGGCTATCAGAAGTGGTTTAATGTCACCACCAGCTACACCACATTCTATCTCATGTGGAACATTTCCTGTACAGTTCACTTTTTAAACATGTCACTCTAAAAAAAACTACAAGGAAAACATATGGGGAAGTCAATTCACTATCAATGTGCCATTATATGAAGTTCATACTGAAAGACTGACACATGACATTGACCTTCCTGTCCAAGATGGTTTCACTTCATGGCAACAAAACTAAGCATGTGTTGTTGGTGCCCAGAAGTAATATGTAGGAGTTCAGATTTAAAGTAATTATGTGAGGACTGGGGTTAGAGGAGTGTGTACATGTGTGTGAGTGGGTGGGTACATTTTGTTGGTGGTGATAAGTAGTATTTTTGTAAAGGCTCTCGGGGAGTGGTCGTTCACATGAATAGATAATGTGTCTCTGTGTGCACAGATTAACTCTGATGCACATACACTAGTCATAGCTAGTCAATGACAGCTGTAAAAGGCTGCTGTAAGCTTTCTGGCCACTGCTGTGAACCATGGAAGAAATATTCAGATTTTATTAAAGTAAAAATATTAAGTCAAATAAATGCTCCTTTCCAAGTAATATAGGATTATTACTGTACAACTGGTGTGTTAACATCTAAACCATGTTTAAATGCTACAGCTGGTTGAAGTCTTTTCATGTGAACTACTTACATGATTTAATCTATAAGTATTATATACATGAAATCATGATACGTTTTATATGTAAAATCTTAATCTGCGAAAGTACTGACTGTGAAATAGGCTACATGAAGAGGAAATAAAACACTCAAAAACACTCGAGGCAGGAGCAAGACCACAAACCCTGCAATTAGTGGATGATCCACTCTTCCTCCTGAGCTAAACACACTCCAGATGGTTCTTATAATAATCCATCAAGTCTGTAAAAATAATCAAATAAACCCACCTGTAATTTTCTTCTTTTTTTTAATAAATGGGTTTTGGTGCAGCCTTATTCCAGAAGGCAAGTGGTCAAACAGGCCATTGGACTTCCTGATTAACTATATACAGTATAACTATAGAGCTATAGGGAAAAAGTTTGGTGCAAAAGTAGGATTTTCGACAATCTGGCGAGTTATTCTTAAAAATGGCATATATATGAAAACAAAACAAAAAAAACCCCGCAAAATATCTTCTTGTCTGTTGCGAAGGTGATGTGAAGAGTGTCCTTTCGTTGACGTAATTCTAGGTGCAACAGTATTTATTATTACCCAACTGTTCTCCACAAACAGTGCTGTGTAATGTTTCATTTCGTGATCCACTGTGGCTGTTAAATAATATGAATCCTATATTGTGTAAAGTGTTGCTAAACAAAGTAGTCTGACAAACAGCAGGAATTTCATACATGCTAACGTAATGAGAGGCAGGCCCTTCCCAATCCTAGAATTCATCTATGCTAATACTGGTGGGTGGGTTCTTGAAGAAATACTTTGAGGTTGTGAAATTTGCTTATTTGCTTTCTTATCAACAGTTACACAAGAAGACAGAACACCGCTCTTGTCCGTGTGGCTGGAGCCAGGAAGTGGTTAGCCTAGCTTCATTAGTTATAGTAAGGTGAAGAAAAAGGCTAGCATTATTCAAATGAAATATGCCTCTCAGCACCTCTAAAGCTAATCTCTTAACACATAACTGTGCTTCTATCATCTATGTACAAACAAAAATGTAATACAAAAGTGATTTGTGGCTTTACGGGGAGCTAGTGCTGT
Organism: Scomber japonicus; assembly: GCF_027409825.1. Classification (NCBI taxonomy): domain Eukaryota; kingdom Metazoa; phylum Chordata; class Actinopteri; order Scombriformes; family Scombridae; genus Scomber; species Scomber japonicus. The sequence goes on along the minus strand of NC_070592.1, from coordinate 20,284,622 downwards.
GTTTAATCTTCGGGAAATAAGTAATGTGTTGAGTAAGTAAATACTGCTTCTGATACCCTCACTGTCTACACAAACAGTAAGGGGCTCTTGAACACAACTATGATCAGTGAACAGCAGATGCAGGTCTGATGCTGAAAGTGCAGGCTCCTCCTCTGCCCCCAGGATGTCAGCCTCCTTCCTGCTCGACAGCAAACTAATATGAGCTCCACTGACCTTGAGATATGCAAAATAGGTGTTCAGTTCATCTGCTATAGGCACGCAATGCAGAGTTTGCTCTGTGTTTTTAGTCCATAATAGTCAACAATCCTTGCTACACGTCCCCTAGTTGAAAGTCAGACTCCGCACTGTCCCTGTAGCGACCTTTTAAGCATCCTTGCAGCCATTGTAGAACAGCCTGTAGGAATGTGTTTAAGAGTGTAAACATATTTAAGCAAATTTAGATCAACATCCTATCAAACCAAACTTTAATAACTCTTCAAAAACAAGATAGTGAATCACATTTCAGGGTTTGATCATTTGTGTTTTGAGTTTCTTGGAGTGTGTGTGTGTGTGTGCCTATTGCATTCACTTGAAAAGAAATTAAAAAGCTCTGTTTTTCAGTCATTTTTTGTTTGTTTTTCAGATAAATTTTCAAATCTTCAAAATCCTGCGAGAAGCACCCACCCGCAAGTAACGTTAACCTACTGTTGCTGCTCCTGATCTACGGAAAAGCATTTCTGTCACACCAGAATAAGAAAAAAAAGCATCAGAGCTGAACATATAAATCACGTTATTACGTGAATGTCATAGTTGGTCTCAAGCAGAGGGGGACTCCCTGTGATGTACTCCTACACTTTCTCCTTATACCATAGCGTCATGAAATGGTCCACTGCTGGTGTGTGGAGAGGGGCACACATCATTAGAAGTGAGGCTTCATGTTTGGGTTTAGGACATGACAAGATTCTGCTGTTATTGATCACAGTGGATGATACTGTGATAAATATGTTTACACTGAGAAGGATTTAAAAATGCTTGGGGCCGTATACGCAGGACTCACTCATCCAGCTGTATACAGCCGGATGAATCAGTCCGACCCTCTTATGGTAGTGTCATTCATTCATAGATGTAGGATGAGCCATCACAGTCCACAAGCAGTAACACACACGTTAACAGGGACACTGGTTGTGGTCTTCTGACTCCTTTAAGGATGCACAAAGAGCCTTCATGGTAGGATGAAATGGCTACAGCATGTTTTAACCACATATAGCCTCACTTCTAACAGCTGAAGGAAAATCATCACATCAGATAGAGGGCTTGATGTGTGCCCCTCTCCACACACCAGCATTGGACCATTTCATGACGCAGTGGTATACGGATAAAGTGTAGGAGTACATCACAGAGTCCACCTCTGAGACCAACTATGACTTTCATGTTAATGTGATAAATTTCATGTTATAATATGATTAGATGTTCAGCTGTGATGCTTTTTTTCTCCTTCATTTTCTGGCATGACAAATACGTTTCTGAAGGTTAGGAGCAGCAACAGTAGGTTAACGATACTTGCAGGTGAGAGCTTCTCGCAGGACTGTAAAGTGTCTCGTTAATTCAGAAAAAAATGACTCAGAAAAAATATTACTCCAAAAAACAGAAAAAAAGAAAAAAATGACTAAAAAAAACAGAGCTTTAAAAAAAATCAATTGAATGCAATACGCTTCCATAGAAGATAATATGGACCTTCAGCAGTGCGAGTTAGTGAAATCAAATTGATATCTTCCAAACGTTGTCCTTTTAGTTTGAAATTCCCTGTCTTTGTCAAGACAGTATTTCGTTGTTGAGCTGTAGTGAAAAGTATGTAAAAAAAAAAAAAAAGAATCCTCTCTGCCAAGAAGGAGGATAAGGAACATTTTGGAGCCACCCTCAAATTTGGATGAACTGTGGAATGACGAGGACCCCTTCTTTGAGGAGAAGTTGCATCTGGGCAACGAAGCAGCAGTGATTGCCTGTAAACTGGCCAAGCTAGAAGCCAGGAACTTAAGCCCAGTCACCTCCATCTGCTCTGTGGACAGCCTCAGCTCTGTGGACACACACACTCCCAGTGAGCTGAGGTGTTTATCAGAGATAGAGACCCCCATCCCTTCACCCTTCACCCCTACTCCCCCTCCCACAGCAGCTCCATTAACCTCTTAAGCCCGAGAGCCCCCGTCTCAGGGCAGTTAAACAAGCATGATATATAGTCATCCAAACTTCCCATTGTACATTTACAACTACAAATTATGTTATAGGCCTACCTTCGCTGTTTTTATGGTTAAAAGTTGTGTCAGGTTGCATAATATTCCTAGTAACAGCTACTCCAATGTCTCTGGATCATTTTGAGTCGATTTAAACCAGTTTCCATTTATTTACATGGCATGGGGGATGAATTGCAGATGCCTGCCTCATTGTCCTCAATGCGAACACGCGTTTTTTGTCTCCATCTAGTGGTTGAACTGTGCTATTGTGACAGATTTAGCCAACTGCACTACTTTCTAGAGGGCCCGGTTGTCCCGCTGGAGCCCAATGTTTTCTTCATTCATCAATATTTAAGTATTTAAGTAAATTTTAATTTTAATTTCCCTAATTTCTGAGCTGTGGAAATTAATAAAGATAAAATAAATTGAAAAATGTTGACTCTCTGATGCCATTTTTCTTTAAATAGTATCAGTTGCAGGACAAAACGTATACCACATTTGTGCTTTGTGTATTTGCATAACTTTTTCTCTGAAGACAGGAATAAGATCGTTTTCTAAAGCAATTGTTAACTAAAATCAGTGTCCCAGATAAACATGTTCAACTAGACGATTTTGAAGTAAACTAAAAGTAATCCAAAGGTATTTAGAATACATTACTTTACTTGAGTAATCCAAGGGAATACATTATAAATTACATTTTAGGACATGTAATCAGTAATCTGTAGGGGAATACATTTTAAAAGTAACCCTCCCAACACTGCATATGAGGTTTGAAAATGGTTTACTGCACATAGTTCAAACACAGGAGCACATTACCAGTGGGTCATTCTGTAGTTACTTCCTTTATACAGTCTATGCTTTTAACACTTCTTATGAAAATGTATCATCATATGTACATTTTGAGTGTTGATTTTGGTCTCAGATTTAAAAGCTAAAAGCTACTCAGGTGAAAATTAGCTATAAAATAACCTTGGTGCAATGACTCAAATAACATTTATGTTTAACACTATACATGCTCCAAATAAATACAATTCAAAAAATTAAAAATAAATTAAAAATTGTTTTAAATGCTTTTCTGGTGATTATCAATATTCTTTTCAAGTGCCTATGACATTATCATCACCAATGTTCCTCTCTGACATCACACCTCTTATGTCATAATGCATATCATCAGAAAACCTTCTTATAGAACAGAATGCAGATCCTGTCAAATTAACACTGAACTTGTTGAGAGAAACTACTCGCAGTTTTGTTACGACTTGTTAACAGTTTAGTCCCAGTTATCTTTCTGATACTCATGGCTAACCACAACACGTCAAACACCTTCCTGCAACAGCAGAAGAACAGCTTCAATTATCACAATGTAAGTAACCAACTCTTTCAGATTCATGTGTATAGTAAGGTTATATATCAGAATAAAATAACAGATTAGTATATTAGGAAACTTTACACCATACTGTACTTATACATTTTTTATTCAACTTTTGCGCATTATGTGACAAACATATATTTGTTATATTAGTTTTAAACATGTAGTTTTCAGCGATTACTGTACCAAGTGACATAGTGTAGTGTGGTATAATGCAATGCTGTATGCAAAGATATAGTTTTAAAGTATACCAAATGTGTAGTACACATTGATTAATATAATATGATATAATGGCCCTGTCATTATAATACAATTCAATTTTGTAACTATTCCCAATTGACTCAATGTATATTCTTTTCACAGGCATTTGAGACCCACATGAGAGAGCGTGGCCTCAACACTCACTCTAGGGTCCAGGAAGCTGAAAGGGCTCATAAGGCTTCACTGATTGAAAGTGCAGAGAGACTGTGCACTTGCCTGGAAACCCGCTACAATGCAATTCTGGAGAGAATGGGACTCTCCAAGCAGAAGATCCTCCCCTCACCTCAGACCCCAGCTTCACCCAGAAGGAACCATGAATCCTCTCTGCCAAGAAGGAGGATAAGGAACATTTTGGAGCCACCCTCAAATTTGGATGAACTGTGGAATGAAGAGGACCCCTTCTTTGAGGAGAAGTTGCATCTGGGCAGTGAAGCAGCAGTGATTGCCTGTAAACTGGCCAAGCTAGAAGTCAGGAACCTAAGCCCAGTCACCTCCGTCTGCTCTGTGGACAGCCTCAGCTCTGTGGACACACACACTCCCAATGAGCTGAGGTGTTTATCACCGATAGAGACCCCCATCCCTTCACCCTTCACCCCTACTCCCCCTCCCACAGCAGCTCCATTAAGCAGGAGAGCATCTCGTCTCCCGGTGATGTCTGCAAACCTCAGTGGAGCATGTAAGTTCATACCTTTGACTGATAACAACTGTCTTTATGAGAACTTTATTAGAAATAGGTAAATGTGATTGTAGCAAAGAGGTGAAAATTTCAATCACAACTATTTTCTTTTTAAATCTCAACAGTCAAGCAGATAGCTGATGGATGCAAGTTGCAGACGTATAGGGGTAAGGTTGACGAGTTAGTGCAACAATGCCAGCTCGTCCACCTCCCTTCACCTTGTACCACAGCAGCCCCTAGAAAGACAGCAGCTCCAAAAGAGACAGTAATCTCCAAAAGGACAGCAGCTCCCAAGGAGTCAGCAGCAGCAAGGATCCCTGCTGTTCCAGCACCTCCGACAAAAGCTGTTCCTACCAAGAGGAGAGAACCTCGTCGTGGGACAAACCTTCGCCTCCAAAAGCCTCACAGAGGAGCATGTCAAGAAGAGCTCCAGCCTCTGGACAAGCCTACAGAGAGCCTGTCCGTCTGCTTCAAGCAGCTTGACTCAGATGACTGGTAAGACACTGACACTACATAAGCGTAGAGAAACATTTTAAACAGTATAACCAGTGGTATGTTTCTGAAGCATTGATTAACACTGTTCAAACATGTCATTTAAACAGGGTGAAGAAAATGAAGGGATTAAAATCCATTCAAGCTCTGGCAAAACACCATCCACAACTTCTGCAGATTAAACTGCATGACGTCTGCCAGGCCCTCACAGAAGAGGTATTGTAGATATTTTTGTCTTTGTCTTTGTGTTGTATGCAGTTCTCATTTTCCCACAAGCTCATCTACTTATACTGTACACACAAGTACTGACTGATGTTCTTTCTTACTATTTAGGTGAACAATCTGCGCTCAAATGTGGCCTGTGCAGCAATAGACACAATCCATGACCTCCATCTTCACCTGGGGAAGGAAATGGACTCAATGGCAGAGACGACAGGCCGCGTCCTGCTCTTGAAGTTGGCACAAACAACAGCTGCCTTCATTCACAAGCAGGCCAACCTTGCCTTGGATGCGCTGGTGGAAGGCTGCAGTCCTAGTAGAGTCATTACGGCTCTCCTCAACACAGGGCTGAGGTAAGAATACATAAACTAATCAGAATTTTGTAGCAAGTGTAGTAAAAGCAACATTTAAAGTAAATGAAATTCATAGTTTTTTCTAACATTCCCCTCTTTCTTTTTTCTTCCTCAGACACCTTTGTGCTGCTGTGAGGGGGAGCACAGCCCAGCACCTCCACCAGCTGGCAGACATTGTTGGAGAGGATCGCATCTTGTCAGCAGGAAAGACCTTTGCAGAGCGTTTCCTTTTTGCGGTCTGTAAAATGTCTGTGGATGCTGCTCCAGAAGTCAGGTCAGTGACTCAGTTTTGCATGATATAGTGTTTGTAGCTCTTGTGAAAAATGTATTTTCAGTCTCAGTCTTATATATTTCAGTTCAGTGTGCTTTTACTTTCAAGTGCTAATTGAAAAATGTATGTCTGTACAGGCACTATGGCCATACGATGCTCCAGGGACTAGTTCAAAAGAGGGAGTTCATGGGTCTGTGGAAAAGGGTCATCCCAGTGAAAGACAGACCCCCACTGGAGAAGATCCTGAAGAAGATGCAGCAGTAGGGGGCATTAGGCTGGCACGGTGGTGCAGCGGTTATCGCTGTTACCTCACAGGAAGAAGGCTTTGATTACTATACTTAGGTTAGGTAATTAGCCAAAAAAAAAAGAAGTTATTTATATATTTGTCATCATTCAATTATTTATATAATATCAGTGTTTTTAATTGTCTTGACTGGTATTCAACATATTGCAAATTGCAAACTTAATTTCAACAGTGATCAATTTTTATGGAGGTAGTAAGATTATTGCTCTCTACACTTATTTTCTGTTGCTTTAAAATGAAACAATCCTAATATCACAATTCTTCCAGCATCTTTCACTTACAGTCATTTCAAACAAGTGACACTTTTTGGTGATCATTACTTACCTTTTGGAGAGATTTCCCTTTTGTAGCAGTGACATAGACTAGCAAATAACTCAAACTGTGGTTTATCCGTCATACAAAAACAGTGTGATGCAACATGACTCATCCATTCATTGTACAGTTTATTATCTTCTATGAATGTGGTTTATTATTGCTTTACCTCAGTGATAAACTGTATCCACAGTCCTATGACAGTCATGACATAATTAAAACAAGGCAGCATACTCAAAGTCTGAAGTCCCTCTTTTATAATAAGAACATCTGATCACAATCCTGGAGTCATGATGTTGACTGGATAGATAAAAGCTTGAGCAACTTTTGACATTTTGAAAAAGTTCACTTCCAGTCCTGATCCTGTTCTCTCCAGTAGTCCAGAATCCATACTGACATCATCCAAAAGAGGTTTAAATAAAAAGTGTTTTTGCATAACTGCTACAGCAGTTGATTGAATGCACCACTACAATAAAAGGCACTTTGGTAAATGCTGAGACGCAATAAAACATAATGATATAATTTTTTAGTCTACACCAACACCATGTACATAACAGCGAGTGATAATGACAAGAGAAACATGTACCCTTAATGATAAACATTATAAACAGAAACAAAACCAACAGAAGTACTACAGGCTCTGCTCGGTCATGAAAGAGGAAGCAGAAGTCCATATTTGTTGGGTGACCATGACATGGAGTGATTCATATTAACCAGGTCATCACGCTTTCAAGCTGGTCTCAGGTCAGTTTTAAACTTCCCTCTCCATGATAAGTTGCAGTAGAGAGGTCTGGTTAAATCTAGAGGTCACCACAACACAGGGAAGTCCATTTTGCTGAAGCCAGGGTCTCTGCGCTGTTCCCAGTACGCGTTGCTGCTCACCCACGTGTCATCTTTAGACTTCCTAACAGCAAAACACAAAACTGTTTTAATGACCAAAGTTTGGTGTTACATCACTCAGTAACATATTATAATATAGTGTTTCCCATAAAAGGTATCATGTATACAATTATAACTACAATATGTGGAAGAATATAAGTTCATTTGGACTAATTAAAAAAACAACAACTACATTATCATATTAAGTTTGTGTGTTTATGTTTTTCATACATTTATTGATAAGTTCATGTCAGAAAAGCTCTTTGTTCTCTAATGTTGAAATGTTGCTGAATGTTTGCTAGAAACACTATATTTCTGGTATCTAGACCAGGGCTCGCTAAAGAGATCTTGTACTCACCTGGTTAAATAAAGATTGAATTGAAAAACGGCACTACTTCTGAGATAATTGTGAAGTAATGGACAATGACATAATAGGCAATAATTACTTATCTTAACAACCCCGTATGTTCATCACAAGGCTGCAGTCTGTCACAGACATTAACACCTCTTGAGACACAGTGATCACACAAAGACACATGCACACAGATGAGTAAACAGAAGCATACTTGAAAAAACGTGGCTGATGTGTCAAATTGTTGTCCTGCAGCACTTTCCTCCTCTCCCTCTGGAGCTGCTCTATCCTCTGTTTCTGCTCCTCTGCTCCTTCTGTGTTCCCCTCCTCCAGCAGCCTGGACAAAGAAGACAGAGTGAGTGAGTCAGGACAGCAGGGGGACAGCAGAAATGTGTTCCTACTAGAACACCACCACCATTCATCCCATCTTTTCAATCTTCCAAACAGGAAAACTTTGGCTTATGGGTAATAGTGGGATTTATGTATTTTTGATGTCAGGCCTTGGTCAGTGTGTAAAAATATGGAAAACATACTGTTGTAAATGCAATTAGAAAAGAGATATTACAGGATTTTGGTACAGAATATGCAGATTGCATTTACATGACAGGTTGTCAAATGTATTCCACTAAAATATTGTATTTATGCTATTTATACTAATTCAACTATGCCATTAAATAATATTTTATATCTTACTATATGAATTCTGTCTGAGCGGACGTTGATATTCATGACTTCACTCCTGTGGATCTTAACTGTGTAGCCTGTTGCTATGGTTACACTCATATTTTAGACATTTACTACGGTAATACAAACTACATGGGCTTGATTAGACTTTGTCCACAAAATCATGCTCTTCCACAAGCAATTAGTCAGTTCAACTAGTCAGTCTTTATCTCATTTAAACTACTTGCCATTAAAAGGTATCATCAGTTGTGTTAGAATATATGAGAAAAATGAATAAAAACAATAAAAGTATAACGTTTCTAAAATGGGCAGTCCTCATTCAACATAACAGGCAGATAAGCAGTTTCCCAACCTCTGGTCCGGCCGGAAGCGTGTGTCTGTGGGGGGCAGCAGAGGTCTTAAGGTGGAATCCAGCTCATTCATCTCCACTGCAAACTGGGTGAAGCCATAGTACTGCTGTTGGTCCACTGGCATGGAGTCTAAACACACACAAACACACATTAACCTCTGTTTTGTTGTTTGACGGAAGTGCCCTGATGTAGAAACTTTCCAAATTACATTTCCAGGGATCAATGACTCACTCGCTCTCCAGATGCACGTGGCAGATGGCGGGTCCCCTTGAAAAATGGACTCGTGCCATTTTCCAAAAATTGAGTGTACCACTTTTCCATTTGAATCTGTAACCACGCCCTCTATCTCGTTCACTGTAGAGCTCCAAGACCTTGCCTGAAAAGAAAGAGAGCAATCACTTGTACATGTAAGAAGGAGGAAATATTATTATACAAAATAGGAGTTGACATAAAAAGTATCAAGTAATAAATACTGTGCGAGTTATGTAACTGTTTAAGAGGATGTGATTCATGCTGCCTGGTTTTCCATGTTTGTTTTAATTATTTGAAATTCAGTACTCGTTTTTGTCCAGCAGATGCTGCTGTTAACCTTGAAAGCATACAGAGTGTGAGCATGTCTGTCTGAACTGGCAACACTGCACTAAATGAAACAGCAATTTGTTTGTTTTTTTGACAAAGGGACAAAACCAAAAAACTAAAATCATATGCTTAACACCAGCCAAACTGACTGAGGTTCATGTGAATGTGACAGCAGCTAATACACACTAACAGGGAAGAGACAACAGTAGGTACAGTGTCTATGCTAAAGCTCTACACAATAAATCCACTGAAGGAGCAAGTCACATGCTGCAATACCTAAAGAATTTTCCCACATTCTTAAACTACGAAAACCAAAATTTTACCCAACTTATTCCCTCTGAAAATCATTTGTGGCATTCTTTTATCAACATACAACAGATTAACAAATTAACAAACCTTCACAAATGTCACTTTACACTGGCAGTCATTGCTGTTGATATTTTTAATGGCCATCTCTCCGTAGTGTTCGATCCAGCGTGTACCGCTCAGGATGTTATGAATGCAGGATGTCACTTTGTTCCATTCGTAGTGGTCCCCAAACCTGGAAAATGTACACATGCTCATGTTAAACATACGAGTGGACACAAACACAGTATACAAGTAAAACAACTCATTCACATGCAAACATACATCACCATACAGGAAGCAAATAAGCAAAGGACCTACGCAGGTAGTGTGACATGGGTGGTTCCCATGGGAACTATTTCCATGGATTTGCCCCAGAATTTATTTTTCCATCGAACATCTAAAAGAGGATCACAAAATAACAGATCAGTGCTAATGAACATGAAAATTACCATTTCATCTTAATTAAAATCTTCAAGGTTCTTTCTCTTTAGCAAACAATAATGTATTTTTATAAACCAGCTTCTTTATTCATGTGCACAGAGGGAAATGCAAACAAGGTCACAGCCTGCAGTTTATTTTACCACCAATGGCTGATCAGTGTCCAAAATTAAGAAATTAGGTCAGATTAGTAGAATTTTCACAGTAATTAGTACACAGTACATATGCATATCAAGCACTAACTTACACGATGAAAAGTTACAGCACGCTCACCAATGCCATATGAGATTGGCTAAATCCTAACACCTATTTTAACCTTAAATATAACCAACAGCATGATACAAATGATCAGGAAGAAAGCTGTAGTGGCGGTGGTGCAATCTACTTGTAAACCCAGTCAGACAGAGAAAATGCTGTGTTTCTTCCAAACATGCACTCTCCTACTCACCTTGCCAAAAGGTGAAGTTCCTTGAATCAGAGTGACATGCTGATACAGGTGGGTGATGACTCACCTGAGAAATAAAAGATAAGACAAAGTTCATGAAAAGCTTTGCCTCAGTCCTGTTCATGTGTCATAAACGTTTGAAAAACAAAAAGGTAAACAATTACCACATTTATTTTGAGGGATCAGTGCAATTACTGTGAATAAGACCATGGAAGAGAAGAGTGGAACAGTTGGCCAGTGCACATATTCACTGCTCTGGGTTGTTTGATTTTGTAAGCTGTCTGATGAATTGCTTTAAAGCATTGAAACAGAAGAGGGCGCTGTTCCTCCAGTGCACACAATCTTGATTGATTCAGACATGAGACAACCTTACAATGATGTCACAATTAATTTGATAGTGACATATCAGTGTTTGGAAAGACTAAATGTAGCACATTTAACTTAATTACATAAAGATGTATTTGCAACACCTTGGTTCAAAAATCACTTTTCAAAATGTTTCGTTTTTTGTATTAAACATTATAGTGCAGTAAACTGAGCAGCAGCCACTCGGCAAATTGCAGTGTGTTGTAAACTGTGTGACTTCTACCTGTTCAGCTATAAACCTGAAGCCCTTATCAGGTCTGTCACACTCATACGTCTCCCCCAAGACCGGGTTAAAGGGTTTGCTTCCTGCTCGATGGTAGGAGGAGGCATATGCAGTTATTGCAAACGTAGCAACATACACCTGTGTAAAAAAAAATCAGAGAGGATGGATGAATATAAGCCCTGTGTTACCAGACAAGAATTGTGGGATTTGAGTTGAAACATATGTGTACTCAAAGCATTGACATGTGTGTCTGTAAACACTTTGTGTTCATGTGTTCATGTGAATATGGGACTGTAAATGTAGGATTGTGAAGGTATTATTGTGCCTTTGAATGTGTGACGCCACATTGCAATTCAGACAGAATTTAGGACATGACACAATTTTTCTATTTTCCTGTAAAATGGTCCATCCTACAAGGGAAAACATACCACAGAATTATAGACTATAATAGACATTAATATACTTTCCACAATTGACATACAAATCAAACAAAGATATTATAAATAATATGGGAAAAACAAAACACTGCAAGTATGCGTAAAATAGTCCAGGAAATCAGTCTTTCAAACAGGCCTAGGGAGAAATAAACAAGACAATTGAGAGTTTCTTGCTTGCAAAAATAAAACATTTATTAACGCCTCTGATAAAAGTGCACACAGAGCAAAAGAACATCAGAGTAGCCTTCAAAGAGCTGCCTGAGGAAAAGCGCTGAACTCAAAACACGCTGGCTACTCATCCTCATGCTTTGCTACGGCTTCTCTGATGTTCATCTTCTGCTGTGTCTGTTTTTGATATCAAGCACTTCAGAAGACTTCATAAATATTTTTGCTTTTTGCACGCTAGAACCTCCTAAATGTCTTGTGTTAATATAAGAGAATGATTTACGGTTAAATGAGGACAGTTTTTGTAGGCATATAAACAACTGTGTGTACATGACACTATCTGAAGTGCTTTGGTAAGCTCTATATTTAGTTCAGGTATGTTCTGGATAATACAATGTTATTATGTTGAAGTTATTTCCTCTCACCATGCGCTGGTAAGGGTCCTGGGTCTGGTTGGCGGTGTCCAGCAGTTCGCTGTACTCCAGCTCCTCACACAGCCTCTGCAGGGTGTTGAGTGGCTCATTGAGCTGTACCGGCATGGCCACCTTGGACAGGTCCTTACCGATGTTGTTTCTCAGGATGTTCCATACGCTCACGCTGCTGGTGGGACTGGGAGAGGGTAGCGTGGAACGTCGACGAATTAGGGGCACCACACTGCTCACTGAGGAGGAGAAATATGGTGAGACAGAAGTGGCATTTAAAACCCAAAATTTAACTTCTTTCACACAACTTAAAATAGTTATTAAGCAATTCATTTTCATACATTTCCATCGTGACCATTGTTTTTTTTTTAACTATTTGTTTCACGACAAGTAAGGAAATTTAGACAGAAACACTGACAATATTCAAATTCAAATCTATAGAACACATTTACAAACACACAAGCTATTTATTATCATAATACAGAAAAACTGGTCATATATGTACAATATAAGACTTGACATTTCAAGTAAAATTGTGAAATAAATAATACTAAAGTGCCCAAACAACAAGTATCTTAAAATGTAGTTGAATTAGTCTTTTACCCAATGGGCTAGACAAGATAAACTTACTAATCCATAAAAAAACAAACAAACAAACAAACAAACATTTCTATGTGAAACTGAACCATCTTATTAATATACTGATTTTCCATCCTTGGTGTCCATATAGAAAACAGGTTTATATAAACACCATCAACAAACACCATCTGTAGCAGTGAATTAATGATGTCTGTTCACAGATGCTTGGTCACATACTGTATAAGGAAACATAGTACTGAGTTTGTAAACACGTCTGGAAGTTAGAGGTCATGTTCAACACATTCTCTAAGCAAATGATTCATTTCTCTGACTCTAAATATAATAATTTGATGCTGATACTCTCTGAAAAACACATTTAGAGGCTTAGTCACAGACAGACAGATAAGCCCGGCTTCTCTTTGACAGAATAAGGTCTTTCTGCACTGTCTCCATCTGTCTGTCAATGTGTTACTGTATTATGTACCCGAGTTGTGTCTCTCACTGCCTCCCTCGTTGCTATAGGTGTCCATGGAGACGCTGTCGCTGACATCGCTGATGTACGAGTCATCGTCGGACACCTGGAGATAGACAGTCAGTGATGAAAGGTCAGTGAGCAACCAGAGAGCACAGAATAAAAAGGACATATAAAACCCAAAAGTCTCTGGGTTTTCAGGATAGAATTTTGTTTTTTAAATGCACCCAGTGTTCAGTAAATTGTGACAAGAAGCAACTATTTGTTCTGTTAAAAGTGGAAGTGTGAGGCTAATCCCAATTTTAGGACTAATGAGTAATAATAAAAAGATAACATATAGTTCAGTTGACGATGATTTGTATGATGTGTTATGTTTTAAAATGTAATATCTTTGAGTTTTGTTTTATTCAAAGACATCACCTTATGCTCTGGGAAAAGAGGGTATAAAAAAGGGTATCTCTTCATTTTAATCACATTTTATATCCTTAATGATTCATAGATTTATTGAGTATTGGATCACTGGAATTCTTTTTAAACCCAGAAGAACGATGTAGTAAATAATGTCAGACCTCATTCTCAGAGGAGGAGGAGGAGAGGAGGTACTCCTGAGCGTCAAAGAATTCTGATATTGACTCCGGGATAGATGCTTTGCTCTCATTGGACGCCTGGTGGACCAACGAGTGAGAGCCACCTGGACATTCCTGATTAGATGATAAGAAGCCAGTTGAGACAAATGAGACATGTACAGTGGTTTATGTTTGTGGTGTAACCATGCAGTACCAATGCATTGTGACTCACTGAAGCATAGGCGGTCTTCAAGCCAATGACCTGCGCTGGCTGGGGGGCCTGCATGTCCATGGTGTGCCTCAGTCTGTCTCTTTCTGCTGACAGGGAACTAAAGGCTGATTTCAGGTTGGTGTGGACTGAAGATAGGAATATTTTCCATACAGAGAAAAAAAAACAGAGAGAGACACATGTTACAAGTTACAGAGTTGTCATGGAAACTATCGCACCACATAGAAGCAAACGCATACAAAAAAAAAAAAAGCATATTTTTCTTTCTATGGCAAAAGAATCTCCTTGGCAGACTTGTGCAGACTTGGGCAGGAACTCACTGTTGTTGGCCAGCCTGCAGAAGTCCTCCTGTAGACGAGACACGTCTGTAGGCGAGTCTGGGGATTCAGGGCAGACCTCCTGGATGTTGGGCTCAGTAGTGGAGAGATTGGGGTTGGAGGCGTGCAGGCGAGGGGACTTGGAGGAGATACAGCTTGGGACCTGGAGCACAAATAGAAATGAATCATTTTTTATATCTTTGATCCCTCTGGTGAATGAATTTGTATTTAATATCAGCAAGTAAATAACAAGCCGTACATTTACCTGTAGTGTGGCTTTAGTTTCTTTGCCGTTATTCTTGGATCGCCATCTCCTTGGCCTCTTCTCCTTTTTCGGAATATCATAAGTAGATGCCTGTATTAACAAAAGGAACAGAGACATTAACTTATAGTGATAGTGATGACCAGATTGCCTAAAAAGGTATTAAAAGTATCTTAATGGTTAACTTAGTCCATGTGTGTGTGCTTACTTGTAGTGCACTGATGGCTGGGGCTGAGTATGTGCGGTGAAGGACCTCCATGCTCTTCAGCAGCAGGTTGAGTTCGAGTAGATACGATTCACATTCCTCTAAGTCTGAGTGAAAGCAATATTATCATTAGATGAAAGCCTGAGTGTGTGCAGGCGCGGTGATTAAAGATAAGATGCGAGATACACTGCATACAGACAGGAAAAAAACTGTTGACGAAGCAAAGTGGCTGGTAATGGATTGACAAACAAACAGAAACCAACCTTTGCAGCATCTGTTCATGTCCTCTGAGGAGTGGAGCCAGGAAGTGACCTTAGTCTGGTGGACTGACGCCTGCTTGGTGAGAGTAGTCCTCTGTTTGAGACAGATCAGAGACCATGTGGCTCACAACCTAGCATAACCTCAACCCTAAAGCATCGCATTTAAAGTTGCAACCAAGACTTTAATGCTTTCCTACAAAGAGGACTGGGACAACTTACTTTTCTCAGTGAGTCATTGAGAGACGGGGAGGACACGGCGTGGGGGTGGAAGAGGTGCCTTTCATGGGGATACATGGCAATCTCATTCTGCCGAAACAGTCTGTGATTACGCAGCTTTGACACCCACTCCTCAAACAGCTCTGGAGACTTCACCTAGGTAACGTAAAGATCAAATCAGCTGCAGTAACATTGGGAAAGCTGCTATTAGAGTCTTTGCATGAACAGAAAGAGTAAAAGAAAGAGAAAGTGTTGAGACATTTGTACACTGTACAGAGAGAGAGAGAGAGGGAGAGAGAGAGAGAGAGAGAGAAAGATGACATTAAATCACACTGAATTCAAACAAAACTAATGTGAGCCTCAAGAGTTACCTTTAGGTGATATATGTTGTCTTCTGTGTCCAGGTCGATGCACATAGCTTTCTTTTTGACTGACATGACCGAGAGGCCGACATCAATGCAGCCATGAAGTTTTCCCTTCTTCAGCTGTGAACAAAACACTTTGTTAGCACGCGTCTACAGAGAAGAATGACAGATGGTGCTCTAAAAGGTGATACCTACATCTGTTCCTCGCTTTGCATACTTCAATATGCCTTTCTCCAATGCAAAGTATCTCTAAGTGGGAAGAAGACAAACTTGATCAGTACTTATTCACAGGAATCATTATGCCTTCACTTGTTCATGCGTCTCCTGCCTGATAGCTATACAAATTGTTCATAACACCAGTAAAAAAAAAAGTGAGTATATATTAACAGTATATATGATGACCATGTATAGACATAACCATAGCTTACAGTTTTACAACACAAAAGAATACACTTTGAAACTACTTGAGACCTCGTTGTCAGTTACAATACTGCCTATTAAAGAGGCAATTCAATCAAGTTGCAAGGCTGAAGTTTCCAGGTATGCATGAGTGCTCCCAGAGGGAGAAAAAGGAGGAGGGAGATGAGTCAGGGTTACAGTAAAAATCAGCTGGGACTGAAAAGAATGGAAAGAAGGAAGAGGAGGAAATGTGGAAATAGCTTTGAGGTATTATAAGACAGCAGGTCGCGACTCTTGGACATTCGGGAAGGACTCAAAGTATTGCTGGTTTATTTATAGTAACAGCGGGAATAAAGTATTCTGACTATCTATTCTCATTTAATGACACATTCATGTAACATAATAGTAGTGATATAGGTAAATTTACTTTGGACATATTGATAGCACTCCAAAACACAACTAAACAAAGCATTTCTAACCTCAAAATATAAGCAACCCCTGTAACACTTTGTATCAAAGCAATGAAGGAAAAATAGGTCTGGTTCAATAAAAGGCCACAGTAGTGTTCTATAATAAGAAGTGTTTTGATGCTGTTGTTGTCTGAGCCTTTAACCGAGCTGGAGATGCCTCACCTTGTGCCATCCCTTCATGGGCCATTTCCTCCTCTTGAGCAAGAAACCCTCCTGTCTGTCAGGCTCCTGCATGCTGGCAGGAACCCCCCTGAGCCCCTCCACAATTTCCCAGCTGTCCTGGAGGGAGACACAGGAGCAAGACTGTGTGAGTTCTTGAGAGAAATACATTTCTTTCCCTCAAGATAAGGAGGAGCAGCCCAATATAAACAGTACTAATAGCATTAACATCACTGTGTCTAAGGGCATTGCAGTTCCGACTGAAATACTGGTTGTTGTAAAAACACATTTTTCTGAAAGCATCTTTCAATGTTTAGTTAGTGAGGTTTGTATTTCTAGGAACACTTGAAGGATTGGTCACAGAGAACAGCCCGCACTAAAATAAACAACAGAGACTTATGCACATACACAGTAGAAATATTAGAACTGTTTCATTGCCTTTGGGATGTCATGGTACATGGTGCATTTAAATTCAGCAAATTTGAGGTCAGCTGGGAAGAAAAACAATGCTAACAGTGGCTGCAAGCACTTTTTGTTCACACAGCAAAAGCAGAGACACAGATACACACATACAGTACACACACCTGGTTGCTGTCATGCTTAGAGGAGCCGCTGCTGTCACTGTGAGTGGGTGACGGTGATGTCATCTTTTTGCGACTTGACTGCTGCTTTTTGCCGTCCGTTGTCTCGTTTCTGTGGAAACTGCAGCAACGGAGATCACAGCGGCACCGCCGGGAGCATCGCTCTGACCTTTGAAGGCCACGCCACAACAGTCAGCACTGCAGGGAAAGGTTAAAACAAAATGATGTCGACACAGCACAAAGGTGTCACTGGTTTTAAAAGAGAACAGGATCAGCACACGGGGCCACACAGATAAAAACAGAGAGGAATCACTTACTCACTGTGTGTCTGACTAACTATGAATATCCTAATTAAGGATATAAAATTCCCACAGCCCAAATTAGCTTTGTTTTAAGGAAGCAAGACGAAAACACAACAACCCTTATCAGGAGTTCTCACGCACACACAGTTCAGGGTTCAACTTGTGCCGTGAGGAGTCACATGTCTGCTGTGATAAATTGCAGCTACATATGCACAGACACTAAATGCTTTTAGTCAATGTTAATAACCATGGGTGTACCACACTTGTGGTTCTTTAATCATAAAGCTTGTAAGCTTCATGTTTAAAGAACCATTTGTAAACAAGCATGTGCACATGAAAATTGAAAAAAAAAGTTCCTCTGGAATGCGACAAGGGACAAGAGAAGGCTATAATAAGAACAATAAGAGTAATTTCATAGCATAAGTTATGACTCCAGAGACTACTTCTACGTCAATAGCCACATCCAACTTGCACTGAATTCATGTGAAACTGACTTGTCTGAAAAGTGGTTAATTGACTGGACAGTAGTAAAAGACGTACAGTATGTTGTTTGGCTCAGTAAAGGTTAAATAATGTCTAATTATAGGGTTGGACAAGAAATGGACCACAGTGGTAGTTCGTTTTACATCATATGTTTCATGTATCGTCCAGTACTGCACCACCAGGTGACCCATAAAACATAGAGGAAGTGGTGATCTGGCCAAAAACATTGTATCACAATCTGAAATACTGTGTAGACTATAGTCAGACTTGAAATAGCTTCTGAAAGATACTACACAGGTTTAAAAATGGTGAATAAAACCTGAGTTTAATTTGGAAGTTGTAAACAGAAGCCAAAAGATAACATAATCATACATTAACAACTTGCAAGTACTCACAACTCCAACAGAAAACTGAATGTTGCTAGCTATAACACATGTTGCATTGTTTACATCACCCAAGGAAGAGCCGTGTGAAGTAATTTATACAATCAGCATAGCCATCTAGTTGTCTACATTACTCTATTGCTTTGTTCGTGACATGACGTGTAGAATGGATCTGCTATTCATCAGAAAAGTTGATTGTGGACGCCGTCAAGATTGGTCATCATCTAAAATCATCAGATCGCCCACCACCTACTTCACATGCAAAATGAATCATATAAAATCCTGCTGTTGGTTTCAAGCAAACTAGTATTAAAAAGTAACTGAATTACTTTGTGTCAGTTTATTTCTGCATGTATACGTGGAGCAGAGAACGTCACATTCTCACTATGATGTAACATTCATTCCTCTCTTTGCCACAAATGACAGGCCCCAACCTGCCTGTATGAATGTGTATGTTAAACCTCAAGCTTTTAGCCACTCCCTTTGTGGGTTTTACACACTATCAAAGACTTAGTGTGTGAGATGTGTGGTAAACTGAGGTGTGTGTGTGTGTGTATATGTGTGCAATATGTGTGAGTCGGGCACATCCTTGCCTAGTGGGAACATAGTGAGGACAAGTTTGTGGGCTTTGTAAGCTTGCGTGCACGCATGCAAATTTCTGTTAACTTTGGGATTTTATGCACGCTGCTAACTACATCCTCTGCAAACGGTCTGGCGGTTTGAGTGAATCTGTGTGTGTGTGTGTGTGTGTGTGCGTGTGTATTCTGTAGTTCCCCAAGGCCTCACTTACAGTCAGTACCATGCCCAGGACATGAGTCATCAACAGGAAAGAATGTGCTCCGTGCTTCGATACCCCTGACACACCATAACACACAGCTAGCTACAGTCAACACACAGCTAAAAGCAGACTGAAACACATGGACAGCCCACTTACTTTGTGGCTCTGGAGCACTGACAAAAAAGGACAGACGACACACTTGAGTATGCTTCAAATGATAAACTTGGGTAGATGGAATTAGCTCATCAAGCTGCTGTGTTCGCACTTCTCAGGTTGTGACATGCCTGGGGTTCTCCTCTGCATCTGAAGCTTTATGAATACAAATCAGTTCAGGAGTTCATTACATAAAAGGCCTGCATAGTTTTATCTGTGTTAATACGTCTGTATACAGTCTAGAGTATAAACAACTGTGGTGCGTCGTCCATTTATTAAACATACTGTGTTAGCATGTTCAGGGGCTCAGGGGCTACATGGGAAAATTCCAGCTTCAGTCATTGGTTATATACACAATAAGTGGTGAGTAAGGGCAGCGGCACCTAGCACCAGTTTACATAACACACACGGCCCTGCCTTTCAATCCTCTGCTTTTTTACGTCAATACGACTCAGCGGCAAAGTTTGCACGAAAACACTTCCTTAGAGCAAAACCTCAAACTCTGCTATTGCATGTCTGCATAGATTTTGTTTGAAGTATCAATACCTCATGACACTTCCTAACGTGAAAGCGTGTGTGAAACCTGTGTATAGACTATCTACCATAGATGCACTGAAAAATCTGTAAATGAAGCCGGGAGATGTGTTGTCCCCGAACATCCCACTGAGTGCCCTACTTACCCCTACTGAGTGATTACTGTTGTATTGTACACCGCTGAGACACTGTAAGACTAGAAGTGCTGGATTTTGCCTTCGGTCTTACGTAATTGGAGTCAATCATTGATAGCACAACAACTTGTAAATGATCTGTTAAGCTGGAAAGGGGTCATTGTTGCAGTGTGAGGGCCAATGCCACAGAGTCACAAGGCCTGAATGAGGGAATAAAAAAGGTTTAAAGGTGATGGAAAAATGACTGCTGTGTGTGTGTTTGTGTGTGTGTGTGTGTGTGTGTGTGTGTGTGTGTGTGTGTGTGTGTGTGTGCGTGCATGTGTTTTCATGTATCAGCATTCATGAAATCAGCTGATGAGAGTCTTTTAAAAAATGGAGAGAATGCAAATGGGACACTAATTTGTTTTGCTTGGCATGTATGACAGCACCACGACAAAGTGACCTGACATCTGTGTTAGAGACCAAATGGAAACATTTTGCATAACATAAAGCTTCATCTGTCTTATCCTCTTAATCATTATGAACAGAATCTGGTGCTGTATATACACCACATTTGCATTGCCATTGTTAATGAAGGTAAATGTGTAGGCTCTTTCTGTCCTGTGTTTCGAGCATGCTTTCTCTTTCACTGCACTGAAAGAAAAAGTACCTACAAGTCCCTTAAAATGACTGCATCTCCACCCAAGGTTGCCACTTTAAACTATCTTCTCGGGAGAGCTCAGACCTGCACAGTTTTAAGAGGCAAAAACAGACATGCAAATGCCAACACTGGGAAACAGACCTTTTCTTTTACTTGTCCAATTCACACCAACCAACAAAGCACTACGCCTTCTGACATGGCCACCACATTCTCAGCTTTCCAACTGCACGAAATCTATGTGTCTAGACAATAGCGCAGTTTGAATCGCTCAGGAATGCTGGTTTAAAAAAAGGCAGAACACAAGAACAACTCAAACAAAACTAATCCAACAAGTCATTATGTCATCTCTGTGTTCAGCATGGCTACAGGCAACACATACTGTTGTTCATCAGTTTCCATGGATCTTAAGATGGTGAGGCTAAAGCCTGAGGAATTGTCAGGCTGGAGTTTCCGGTCCTGGTATGACAAACACACAGATGTTTTGCAGCCAATCCATCTGCTTTCTGCCTATAGGCATTCTTGCAACAGCACGACTGCCATCAACTTGACCGTCCACATAGTTGTATACCCCCCACCCCCCTCCCGACACACATCCCCACACCCACCCACCCATTACTGGCTGACTGGAACTGCAAAAAGGTCCTCACAGATGGCCCATCTGAGATTTTACCTCCGATAAAGCGCCAGAATCTTCCGGTAAAGCTTCTTCACAGATTTATCCGTGCATGATCCAGCGATAATCAGACAGAGAGCCAGCATAAGTCCCTTTAAATAGACGGACATCTGACAACATTATCTAACTACTTCCACCATCAACACCCACATTTTATAATAAAACTGATGTGAGGTGGCAACATATGGTTTTGGGTCAGTTGGTGGCAGCAGCACTCAGCTCGTCTTATCTGACCTCTGACATCATGTCTGACTGAGAAGTGAAGCAGCTGATAGCAGGATATTTTTAACATTTTTCATCTGGAAGTAATACAGTGCCGGCATGCCTTCAAAGCACACAGAGAAAAACTAATGTGGGCATCAGCGAGTGATCAAAGAGGTAAAAAGCAGCCCCAGTACACTATTCAACCATCTTGATGTGCACTCAGAGAAAGACAGAAAGAGGACAGGCTTAAGAACCGGCATACCCACAGATTCTTGACCACTGTATTTTTGAAAAGCTTCATCACAAAAGACGTCTTTCTGTGGAGACAAGGGACACTTTGTGTTTCTGCTCAATCACGGGTTGCTATGGATACAAAAGAAGGCAAAGGCAAGAATATATTCAGTTTGTTTGTTCTTTATGGAAAATCTGAGGGCATATAACATGGGGCTATTTATAGAACATGTGCTGTTACTAGCTGAAATATGATTTCACATGAGTCTTACTACCGACCAGTCAGCTTTGCTGGAAGTAGGGCACAACATCCTATAACCTTATAAAACCATAAGAGATCACAGGCGGGTTATTCTCAAAGTAACCACTTGGTGTATTAGTCAAGGCAGGAGTGCTCCGTATTTACCAGCTTTTAAGTGGGTGTTGTGTAAAGGAGAGAGTGACATGGAGATAACTCAGTGAGTCACGTCGGCCACGCTGGATGTTTACACCCTGAAATGTTGCGGTAGGAATAAACACTTTGGATGAACTGTGATAGGATGACTGGGAAACTCAATTGATTCCCTTTGGTGCTCCTTGGATTGCTACCATCCCAGTGCAGGGTGAGTAGCCCTGAACAGCGCCACCTGGAGCCAGCAGTTCGGCTCAGTGTCTTGCTCAAGGGCATTTCAACAAGACAGATGCAGCACAGGGGTTTAAGCCCAGGTTGTTGACTGGTGTCACCTCATCACTGTTAAGGCCTGCAACCAAGGTGACATCCTGAAATGCCTTTTGTCTAATTTTGTCCTAAATCAAATTATGTTTAAAAAAGCAAAAACAGCATATTTTGATATTGGAGAATCTAAAACCAACACATTTTGGGCATGTGTTGAAAATGACAAGCAATTACTTATGAGCGATGATCAAAATTAATGATCTGTCACTCAACTAACTGACAGAAGATTGCCTGCCACAATAGACAAAGAGCTGTTACAGTCAATAGTTGGCATATAGCCTTTTTGGTTAGTTTAGAACTTGAACAAATGTTTGTCTCTATTGACATTTCCTGCAATGTAAAAATCTATTCTGCAGCATCATTACAGCTTTATGAGTCCAGCCTCACTCTCTGTTTAGGTTTGTGAAAGGGTTTCAGCTTTGTTTACACTCACTAGAGTATTGGGCTGCCAATGTGTGCCCACAGGCTATCTGTGAATGGCACAGCGAGAGTGATGCCATCACCACTCATGCATAAAATGCTCCTGTCTGGACCAAGAGGTCTTAAGGCCAAGTATTGGTTTACAGTATAATAAACACAAAGTCATTCAAGCACTAAAAGAAAGTGCTAAAAGGCTACTGATCACTTCATAAATAAACATGTAACAGCAACCAGCTATTGTTTTCATTATTGTTTAATCTGCCAATTATTTCATGATTAAACAGTAATTGTTTGTCATGCAGAATGTCAAAAATGAGTGAACACAAGTTTTAAAGTGAGTTATTTTAATGTTTTGTTCTATATCTCATTACCAAAGCATAAAGAAACAGCAAATATTCACATCTGAGAGGTTGCAACTACTGACTTTTTAGTATTTTCCTGAATAATTACATAACCAATAAAAAAGGATTAGGCTACTAATGTTCTATTTTCTATCATTAATTAATTGACCTATTATTTGAGTTCTAATGATGTGTGTACCTTGCCTCTGTACTATAGATGTGAAACACTGGTATGTCTAAAATCCACACACATAGCCTAGTTATGGATGAGTGAGTGCCTATCTCAGAATACATTATCACTACAATCTCAACATTGAAGTCCTATAAACAACATTTTTTTAATGCTGGGAGTGATGTAAGCATAGCAGCCGATTGGTTGAATTGAACAGTGGTTAATGGGGACAAACTGCATGGGGTAAACCACAGGTGTCCCGTTGAAAATCCAGAGTCCTACTCAGTTCCTGTTGCCAGCAGCCAACACAGCAGCTCAAACTTGTCAGCGCAGAAAAACGTCCAACATATGTAGTCATAAAGCCAGCGCTCACACAGATGATATAAAAAAAAGACAAATACCACATTTAACTTTAATGTAGAGGCTTTAACACGCCAATTCAGCGACAAATACCACAAAGAAGCCCATAAATAATTCTATCGAAAGCGATATTTTACTTCACAGTAGACACCCTCAGCTACAACACACGAGAGGAGTTTCAACTCTGCCGCTGAATTCAAACCGAGGCTTGGCTACAACAGCAACAACATGGACATTATTTTAACACCAGTTGTGAATAGTAATGTAATAAAAATGCTTACGGTTCAGTGGCGAAAGCTACAGCATCATATCCTGACAGTAGATAGGGTACCTGGCGTCCAGCTCCTGCTCCTCGTTTCGCTACCCGGTCGTCGTGGACGGGGAGGAGTTTGATGTGGGCGGGAGTGACTGACGCTCGTATTAGCCAATCATAATTCAGGATTGAAGAAAGGGGCGGGTGTGTTCTTTCGAATGGACCATTAGGTGACGTAGGCAAAAATGCTACCGATAGATAAAAACATCAAGGTGAGTTTAGCCTTCAAACAATGCAGGGCCAGGTAAGCTCCAGTGACGTGAATCCAAGTCATGTGAGTACACGTGTACGTCTGTGCGTAAATATATCACTGTAGGTTTCAGTTTTTTTAAATCGTCACATTCATTTATGAGTTCAGGGAGGTCATTGTTGAATCAGTTACTGTCTCTCAACTTTGTATTCTGCCTTTAGTCACACGCTGAATGTGCTGTTTGATTTAACTTGAAAATTACAGCCACTGGAAAAAGCAAGGCCACATTTTTCATTAAAATCTCTGACCCCAAACATGTCATTGTATTGTCTGTGTAGTGTGTACTGATACACAGACCATTATCAATTTTTAAAGAACAAAGTGCCGCTTCAGAGGTCCAATAAAACCATGCTCTATCATGTGACAAGCTCCCACCTCCAGAAATAGGCCTACAATAAATTAGGGATGCAACTAATTTGATTAGGCCTATTCTCTCATTTAATCAATTCATTGTCTTGTCCCACCTTTGAAACTAGAAACTAAATGTCCCATACAATGCTCTAAAACCCAAGTAATGTCAACAAATGACTAATCTTGTCAGTTTATTGTCACTAATGACAAAGAAAAGCAGCACATTTTCACAATTAAGCTCAAACGAGAGAATGTTTGATATGTTTACTTTTAAAATGTCTTAAACAAGTTATTGACTATCAATAGTGGCAGATTTCTGTCAACAGAATACATTAATACAGCAAACTCTTTTAACATAATTGCCTGTTTTGCATTATGGGAGGTATTTTGTTCATATCTAAAATCAGGAGAGGAGATGTAGTATGTCTTAATAATCTATCTGATTGCATTGCTTCATCACATTATGTACAGTCCAATGACAGATTGTTCTGGTTGCAAAAGATGGCTTTAACCACAAGTGCTGAATATTTGCTAAAACGATGAGTAAGTGAGAGAAGTTGTGTGATTACACCCGGACAGAATGAGCGAGTGGGTGAAAGAGTGAGCATGTGTTTGTGTGTTTCTGCTTAATGTCCATCTTTCGCTGATGCAGTTATGCTCCCTATATGTTTTTCACAGAAAAAGTCCTGCTAACCCAGTCTACCTCTATTGTCCTTATGGCTCTCTGTACCTCCTTCATGCCTTGGATTTGTTTATCCAACAAAACAAATTTCCTCCTTTGCATGGGCATGCGGCTGTCTCTTCCTGCCAGGGCTTATTTCTATGGCAACAGAGGGAAGGAAAAACATAAAAATGTAGAGGGGAAAAATGTCTTTGAAAGGGGAGAGTCAGTGTTGGGTGTGTCTTGAAACATAAAGCCGACAAAATGAATGGCAGCATTTCGAGTTTAAAAGGAATGAAGGCTTACTACGTCAGGATTGAGAGTGAGAGAGAATCTACTCTGTGTTTTATATGTAATGGTGTAATGTTTAAGTAGAGTAGATAGGTGAGATTAGAGTTTATTGTCTCTACTATCAAAGCCATGTGGATTCTCTTGTACTTAACTAAGCATGCACTATTCTAGTCACAATGGAGCACACCCTGCCTTACCTGACACCAAAGACTCTCGCTCTGAGCCACACCTGTCTACTCGCATACAGATACTGTGAGGCAGCAAACCTAAAAAATTACTCCGATGATGACTTTCAAACATTTTTAGCACAATTTGAATCTTATGTAACAAAGGAAAGATGAGAAAGAGACAGAAACAGACCGTCATTAATAAAATAATGCAATGAAAGGTGATTCCAGTGCAGGTATTTATATCCCCTATCACCTTTCTGTCACTCCCACATACTGTAGACACACTCTCTGTGCATGCAGATTGTGTATGACAGTGTCATCTATAGGTTATATATGGTTACTGCACACTGATCAGCTTGTACTCCTGTAGAAAATGTGAGCTCCCCTCCCTGCACTGTGTGCCATTGACTCATAAGTCAGCTGATTGCAACTGCATTGCTTTGACTGATTGTGGACTTGTTTCTCACGAAAAGGCAAACAGAAATAATTGTCGGGAGGGGTACAATGTTGTTTTCACTCCACAGGAAGTTCTTTAATTTACTGAGCTACTTGCACTGTGTAATTTCACTGAAGAGTGGCAACACCCTTGAACTAGAGGGCTTCTGTTTTGCAAATTGAGTGACAGGGAATCTGTTTTGTAGCTGAACATGACCTCTGACCCTGGGCTGGATTAACCTATTAAGGGGCCCCCTGGCCAAAAATGATACATGGGCCCCTTCTAACCCCCTGTTTTTACCACTCTGCAAGTACTGTGTTATATTAATGATTGATGAGTCTTTTGTTCATGGAAATTAGATTAATTCCATATTTTCAGAAGCAAAATACAACCATATATGCAAAAAAAGATGCTTTTGGGGAAATATGCTTATTCACTTTCTTCACTTTTTTGAGACTTAGAGCAGAAGATTGATACTGTTCTCATGTCGTCAATATGAAGTTAGAGGTTAGCTTAGCATAGCATAGTAAAAGACTGGGAAGAGCTACTCTGGCTCTGTTCACAGGTAAGACAGTCCACCTATAAGCACATGAAAAGCTCACTGATACACCTTGTATCTTGTTTGTTCTATTTATACAAAAACCAATGTGTATAAATTACTCACAGCATTTGCCATTAATTATATAGAGTGTGGCAGCCCGTCAGTCTAATTTGATCCGCTAATTTGTAGTTTAGTTATTTGAAGAAACACAACGCCAACCTGAAACAGTGTAGAAAAAGATCTTTACTAAAAAAATGTAAAATCTATCAGTATTTTATATATTCCTTAGTAATGAACTAGATGAACTTGGATAATCACTTCTGCTTTCTTTGTTTCAGAGCTGAAATTTGGCCATTAGTCTTTTTTTGATGGTTTGTTTGGGACATTTATGAACCTCTTTATGAAGTTCTTTCTTTAGAGCACAATTTAAAAAAAATACATGTAACCTCTTAAGAATGATGCATTTGACTTAAAAAGGTACACAATTTTCTTCCAGGGGAACCGGACCCCCTTAGAGAGTCAGACTGAGGTCCAACCACCATAGTCTCTCAAAATTATGTGTGAAACACTGATTCATTGTAGTTTAATGGGGAGAAATTGTCCACAACATATTCATGTAAAGCAAAAATGAAAATTCCCAAAAGTTAAACTATTACTTTAAACAGTTTAGGTAATGATGCAGGTCTTATTATTCCAGTTTATATTAATGTAGTGGTGGTTACAGTATATATATATATATATATATATATATATATATATATATATAAAACATTCATAATGAAATATCCCCAAATTAATAATCACACAGAGAACGTGGAGTCCTGCTCTATTGTATTAATGCACTGTGGCTTCCTCATGCTGTAATATTGTGTGTCTGCAGAGGGCGATGTTGTACAGAAGCAATGCAGTGTGGGACTCTGAGTCGACAGCTGCAGATCAGATGTCTCAGCTCTAATGACTCATAAAGTCTACTTCTTTTTTTTGTACCCCATCTTTGTGACTTGTTTGGCATCGTGTTGGACTGAGGGATGCTAATCCAGGTTTCATGTGTTTATATGGGTGGGGGGTTTCTTTTGTTTTTCACATGCTTTCATGTCTGTGTGTGCTCATGCAGCTCTGTAAAGCCTATCACAGTTTTCAGGGTGCTTGAGTTTCTGAGTGTTATCTTCTGTG
This sequence comes from Scomber japonicus, assembly GCF_027409825.1. Lineage (NCBI taxonomy): Eukaryota > Metazoa > Chordata > Actinopteri > Scombriformes > Scombridae > Scomber > Scomber japonicus. The sequence continues at coordinate 20,256,681 of NC_070592.1, read as the reverse complement.
CAGCTCACTGATCTTAAGATCTTAAGGCATTACGTTCTTTCTGTGTCATTATGTGATTGAGGCTGATTATGTGCATGCAGACAGTTTCTATCAAACTCTGTAGATCAAAGACTGGCCCTCCCAACACACACACATACACACTCACTATCCTTTACACTGCCCTCCTTATTCGTCTATCTCCCCCTCAACTCTCTCCAGCCTTTCAACAGGGCAATAGCATGCTCTCTAATTTTTTCCAGATGTCAAGTACCTCCCTTCCTCCCTCTGCCTGCTCTATTCCCTCCATTCTTACAGTCAACTGAAACCCTGATAGTTCTTCCACCCCTCCTTTCCTCTTTCTCGTTTCCTCCTCTGTTGTCCCCCTCCCCAGCTTGCTCGGCATACTCGTCTCAACGACAAAACGTGACCTCTGAAGGTCAGGCGGGAGAGGCTCAAGCTCTCCCAAAGCAGAAAGGAATGCTGAAGCAAATGCATTTCCCACGTTGCATGAAATCCTAGTGTTGTTAGCAGTTTATTACAACTTTCAACTTTGCACTGATTTTAATTAGATTGTTATTGTAATCTTAATTTCTTTTGAGCAGCAGTGATGATTAGTAGAGTTACTGCAACTGGACTGTCTGTCTCCCCCGCTGTTTCCCTTCTTTTCTCCCCCGTGCAATGGGAACCAGCTGGGGAGCACTGGGAATGTGGAGGGTAGATGGCATGGGGCCCAGGTGTTCACTCCACTCTTTTTCTATCATGTATACACATTTCGGTACACCTAAAATGGAACATGGAGCATGCAGAGGGTCTTTGTGTGTGTGCATTTGTCGGTGCAGCCGCAGACACATGTTGCAGAGGGGATAGTCTCCTCTGCCGTGTATAAACACGCTCACACACTTATCCTGTATCAAACATACAGGCACACACAGATCTATACACACATGCACTGTTAATGCATGTGAGTTTGGAGTAGATTTATTCTGCCTCTAGCTAAAGCACTTAATGATCACAGCAGCTGTTACTCATGTAAACGCTCTCCACACACACACACACACACACACACACACGTGCACACATTCCCCCTTCCTCTTCACCTCTTTCTTTCTTTCTCTGTACTCTCTTTTTCTCTGCTTTTTACTCTGAAACAAGCAAAAGTGCACACACACACACACACACACACACATACACACACACGTACAATCAGACCCCCCCCCCCCACCTACTTACTGTCCCTGGTGCACACAAGGACAATCTGTTATTTGTTTGAACTGTTTCCTATTGATTTGAGCGCTGTCACAGTACTAATCTGAGGAACCAAGCTGCTGTTTATCTTCATTGCGGCCCATCCTTTACACTGATTACTATGATAAGCCCCAGATATGTGCTTGTTTCATGCAGTGTTACATTACCAGGACATCTCCCATATGGGTTTTCTCCCTGGTGCATGTTGTTAGGCCCTCAGGAGGAAAATGTGGAGCTGAGAGCCCTGCATTTTGAGATACAATAGGATGCACATGTTTCCACTGACACCCCTTCCTGTAAGTTTGTGACTTTGTCGTTTTGTCAGCCTTGCTGTGTTTGTGTGTGTGTGTGTGTGTGTGTGTGTGTGTGTGTGTGTGTGTGTGTGTGTGTGTGTGTGTGTGTGTGTGTGTGTGTGTGTGTGTGTGTGTGTGTGTGTGTGTGTGTGTGTGTGTGTGTGTGTGTGTGTGGTAGACATGATAGATGATCACTTCGGAAGTATCACATCTAATTTTGTAGTCCTGTGTGCAAATGTGTGCATGTGCTGAATCCTATTTGTGAGCATCATCTGTCATAGCATTGTAAGATGCAGCATTTGACCTCTTTTTCTCATTTTATCCTTGCTGCAGTGTGTGGTACATGTAAAGGGGCGTTACATCAATTATTAAATGATATGATCAAAAATACAGAATTCAACAAGTAGTGTTGGTTAAGAAACAGTATCATGGCAGAAAATTGCTATACTTAAAAAAGTCCTCCAAATTAAATGATCAAATGCGTTGTTTGACCATGTGCAAATCACAACGATACATAGGAGCAGTTCCTAATCTGACATCCCTATTGAACAGCATCATTTGTCTGTACTTTCCAAAATGCATAAAAAATACTGTTAAGAAGTTATGATGTTTCATGATAGAATAACACTGTGGTTAAGGTCTGGTTAGGTTTAAGCATGTTATGTTATGTTTAGAGGAAGGTCATGGTTTGGGTTAAAATGATCACTTTGTTAAGGTCAGACAAATTTATGGTGTAAGTTAAAGTTACTACTTCAAGTTATGTCTTCAATCATTTCCACAGGTTTAGGGTTAGGGGATGATCACATTTATGGTTTTGGAAATGTATCAACATATGGAGTACCAGATAAATGTTTGGACACACTTTATCATTCAAGGGAATGGGAAGGTGACTAATCTGTATTTAGCATTGTATAGTTGTATGTATCCATGCTAGTTTCAGGTCCAACACATCTAATCTGTTGTTGACAAAATGATATCCACTCAAGGTGCTTGTTCTGGAGCTTTTGGCCATGAGACAAGATCTTCATCAAGTTTTTCATGAAACTTTAGGTGATTAAACTTATACTTATAAAAGTTTGAACACCTGCAGATCTGTGAGAAATGCTAATCCTAACCTTTCAATGAAGATTCTGTGATACGGTTGAAGTGAGTAAGTGGACCATGATCCTGATTTATTCATCAAACAATCTATCAATCAATCAATCAATCAATCAATCAATCAATCTTTATTTGTATAGCGCCAAATCACAACAAAGTTATCTCAAGGCACTTTACACATAGAGCAGGTTCTAAACCGAACTCTTCAGGTTTTAACTTTAAAGAGACCCAACATTCCCACATGAGCAACAGTGGCAAGAAAAAACTCCCTCAAAACCTCAGTGGAACCAGACTCAGAGTGGGCGGCCATCTGCCTCGACCGGTTGAGGTAGAGAGGAGAGAGAGGAAGGATAGGAGAGAGAAGCACAATGAAAATCAACAATCTGAAGCCATTTACTAATTTGACCTTTTTCATAACATGAGGAAAAGCACAGATGTAAAAATTAAAAGAAAAATGATGGTTGAATTCCATTTAGTTTCAGTTTCAGGTTCTGGGTGGTGGGCATATTAGCTCACTGTGACACTGTCATGACTTACTGTTTGATACTTGCATATAACCGAGTCATCATTAATGTGATCAATAACACTTTTGCTTTTCCCACCATAACGAGTCAACTTTTCTGCTGTAAAAACGGCCTTTTCAGAGGAGTAAAAAGCATATCTCAATTTGCCATAATAAGGAGTAAAAATGTAATAAAAGTCAGGAAACGTTTGCAATTACTTTCCACCTCTGCTGAGGATGCTAATTATGAAATATAAACCATGTAGGCCATCATGATTCTTATTCCCCCCTCCATACACACACACACACACATACAGACACTTGTTCTCGCTCTCTGTCTCTCTCCCTCTTTCAGACAAAAGCTGATTGAACACCTGAGTACTCTTGCTGGAGAAATGTAACACTCCCAGACGACCTACATACACTGCAGCATCATCTCATTTACATGTACGCTTCTGCACACACAAACTCACCTGCACTGATGTGGGGATATTTTTCAGTTCAGACACACACACACACACACACACACACACACACACACACACACACACACACACACACACACACACACACACACACACACAGTTCCATGAAACAGGGACACTCAGGTGCAGGAAAAATATACAAGCCCTTCTCTTTTTCTCTCTCCCATCCTGATGGAATTAGGTTTCCCTCACACATACACATTCTCTCTCTCCACTGAGACCGAAATGTCATACGGCCGGGTGATTGGACACTGAGAGGCCCGCTGGGAGGAGAGGAAGGCTGATGAAACCACTCTGCAGCCCTCATTGTGTGCCGGCAAAGTGGCAGACAGCTCTATATGGGGTCCTTAATGCTGCCTATTGTGCCGGCATGTCTGTGAATCTGAATCTGGGTCAACTCCAGAACACTTTTTCCCCTCACAACAATCTCTGTCTACATCCATCTGACATGTGCTCTCAGTTTCCTCAGACTTTTTCTTTTGTCTTTTCTTCAATCAATCTTCTATCAGTCCATCTCATTTAAACACTGAGCTCTCTTGGGAGTGAGTCCTTCTCCCTCTCCAAATGTAAGCACGAGTTATTTCTGATCCTACAGTAAAAGCTGATCTTTGCTGATAATAAAAACTTTGTGTATTCACTTTAAGTAGACACAGAACAGGCGACTGCCATAAAACAATTGGACTGGTCCCGCTGTGTCTGAGGCCAGTGTTTTCTCAATGTGTGTGTTCCTCAGAGAAAGAGCAAGATAGGGATACTAAAGGAAGGGGGATGAGATGGAGAAATACTATGGAGAGAAATGGCCAGACAGGAAATGACCTCCCAGAGAGGGGGCTTCCCCGAGGGCTGTATTTTTCTCTCCCTCTCTCACTCTCTTATACACAGACACTCACTCACTCACACACAGAGCTATAAGACTAATGTCTGACTATGATGTGTACCAGCAGATATGCATGAGAATGAGGCCAATCAGGGAGTGTTTGGGGCTTTTTGCTCCGTGCTGGAAATGCAAGGAGCTAAAACAGTCATCCATTAGCTCGACTTTGGAAACCATTGCATCACTTGTTTCTCAAGGGTGGTTGAAAAAGCTCTTGTGTGTGAGTGTGTGTGTGTGAGAGTATGTGTTTGTACAAGTGAGAAAGAGTTATGACTTGCTTTTCCTTCCCACGGTTGACATATCTTTAATCAGTTGTTTTAAAGCAAAAAAAGAAACAAGTTGCATCTTTCTGTTGCAGCAGACTGCATGTAAAGAAACTCATTCAGCATGTATCTATGGTGTGTGTCAGTGGGTATAATTACTCTACCTCATGTGCCATAAATGTGCAGATGTCTTGGCAGCAACTTGCCTGCCTTGCAGTCTTGAGCAGAAGTTATCATGCACACTGCAGAGAATTATTCTTCCGTCTGCAAAAGTTGTGTGCAAAGCCTTCACATGCTGCACTCGCCCTGCATTTATTTCCCCACTTTCAAGTTGGAGATCTTTAACTCAGATTTGGCACCTCTCCTCGTCGGTCTTAACACACACTTCACGCCCCAAATTCCTCATCTGCAAATGTGAACCATCTGTGCCCCTTATGGCCTCCTGCAGCAACACAAGGCCTGTTAATGAGAGAAGGGTAAATTACAGCCAAGCTGCATGATGATGGCGTTCCTACTGTACAGAGTGCGCAGGCTGGCCTGTTGATGTGTTGATTGTACAGTACTTACTCAGTTTGTGTATGCAAAGTCTGCACTGAGGAGACTGAATGTCCCGTGGGCAGCAAGACACTCCACGTAGCTGTTGAGCACAGCTGTTTTATGAATTGTTATTTTTCATAGCTCATCAACACTAAAAATATTATCTGAGTGTTTTGTTAGACTTGTTTCATATGTAATTCTGATTTGTTTTGTGTACACAAGATCCGCGGGAATCCAGGGCTTTGGGATTCTCGTGGGGTTCCGTGGGAAGGAAATCTTCCTGTCTGCTTTGTCCATACCAGGGATCCGATCCAGATCTCAGACCCCCGGTGGGTGCGGGGGCGCGCAGAAAACTCGGTCAAAGGGTTTCTCAATCCCCCCCCCCCCCCTCTCTTACTGTAGAGACTAGTGTGTGTGAGTGTGAGTGAGAGAAAGAGAGAGAGTCTGATTACCTGCGTGAACGCGCAAAACTCTGGATCCCGTGCGTCAAGACTTGTGCACATCTGGTTTTGGCAGGGTCGCAGAGTTGCGGGGGAGGGACTACTTCAGTGTGTGTGTGTGTGTGTTTGTATGTATGTGAGTGTGTGTGTGTGTGTGTGTGTGTGTGTGTGCGTGTGTGTATGAGAGAGAGAGAGAGAGGGAGAGAGAGAGAGAGAGCACGTTCTGCGCCTGAACTCTGCTTTTTTTTGCGGAACTCTGTAATTCGCAGCAGATGACCACTTAGGGGGATGGAGACATAGTGGGGACAGCATCAGGGCGCACTGCACACATTAATTTGCTCTATAGATAATGCTTCTCTATAGATGATGATGCTGCCCATTTGCTTGAGGCGAAGAGCACTTTTCTTGTCACTTTTCAGTGCAACAAGTGAATTATGGACGAGTCAGTCTCCAGCGTGAGAGAGGAGAGGGACGACTGCACCTGAACAAAACAAAGCGAATGCCGCATCAGTCTCTGGCTGTGCCAGCCGCGCTGTGGGAATGGATACAGGCAATTTCCTGGCGGGGATATGCTTTTTCCTGCTGTCGCTAGAGGGGTTCATCTCGTCTACACCGGCGCTGGACTTTTGTCCCGACCGCTGTGACTGTCAGCACTCGCAGCATCTGATGTGCACCAATCGCGGTTTGCGCTCTGTGCCCAAACCCGCGGCGCGGGTGCCCGAGGAGGTGCTGATCTTCAGCCTTGGGGGAAACTTTATTGGAAACATCTCTGCCTTTGACTTCACGCGGTACAGTAACCTTGTCAGGTTGAATTTACAGTACAATCAAATACAGAGCGTTCACCCCAAAGCATTTGAGAAACTGTCCAAGCTGGAAGAGCTCTATTTGGGACATAATCTTTTATCAACTATTCCCGCTGGGACTTTACAACCCCTGAAGAAATTAACTATTCTCTATGGCAATAATAATGATATAAAGAAAATAACACCGGGACTTTTTACCAACTTGGATAACCTTGTTAAGCTGCGCCTGGATGGCAACGCCATAGAAGTTCTGCAGGACTCTGTTTTTAAAAGTTTGACCAGTCTACATTATCTCCATCTGGAATCCAACCAGCTGCATCATATTCACAGAAACGCTTTTTCTAAACTCACCAACCTGCGCTTTCTAAATCTGGCCCACAACAAGCAGTCAGTCGTGCGCAATGTTCTCACTTTTTCCGAACTCAAAGCTTTGACAACTCTGCTGTTGTCTGAAAATGAAATTCAATACGTCGCAAACCACGTCTTCCAAAATCTGAAAAAACTGTCCAAACTGTCCCTCAGCAACAACAGGATTTCTCGTCTGGACTACGGGGCTCTGAAGGGGCTGTCCAGTCTCAAGCAGTTTCTGATTGACGGCAACGAACTGGAGGAAATCCCCGCTGGCCTCCTCGACCCTCTGGAGCGCATCGAGGAGCTGGACTTCAGTCGCAATCGGATTTCCATAGTTGACTCTTTGGCTTTTGCGCAGCTCAAACATCTGAGGGTGCTGAAGTTGAAGAACAACATGCTCACCAGCTTGTCCGGGGACATCTTTGCCCTCAATAACGTGCTTTACGACCTGGACCTCCATGGCAACAACTGGACATGCGACTGTCGCCTGGAGGAACTGAAAAGATGGATGACTACTGCACATTCTCAGGGTAAATTGTTGACTGTTTTTGTGCAGTGTCATCACCCGGCAACTCTGAGGGGAAAATATCTGGACTATGTGAACAGCTCCCAGCTGCTGCCCCTAGGGAACTGGTCACATTTGTGTAGGAGTCAAAGTGGGCCTGAGGAGAGCCGGGGAGGGCGTGTGTTGGTAAAGGTGGGGGGCAATGAGAGAGGAGAGGCAGATGCAATACAACAAGAGGAGAGAGATGGAGAAAGCCAGGTAGAGGAAGAAGGAGAGGTGAAAGAGACAGAAGGTGTCGATTTGACACAGCGCAACAAGGATGGGGTGATGCTGAGGAAAGAAGCAGAGAAAAGGAAACGAGAGGGAGAGGAAGAGATGGGAATCCAGGGAGACCAAGGAGGCCCGGAAGTGGCAGAATCCTCTCCTCCCCTGGAAAGAAAGAAACCAAAGAAGGAGTTACTCAGCCCAAGGTCACGACCTGCCACAGAGGCAGCTGGGAAACGTGCAAAAGGGAGACGAAGGTCGAATGTCATTTCCAGAACAGATGCACCAGCCTTTTCCACACCAAGTTATACTAGAAACCAGGAGGCAACCCCAACTAATCCAAGCACAGGGTACACCACCACCTCTCCTATCCTGTCAGCAGGAAAATTTGATCTTCTGAGGTCAAATCATGAGGAGGGTCTACCTGTAATCATGGATCCATGTGTGTTCAACCGCCACTTCATCACTAATGTGTCAGTGGATCAGGTCACGTCCAGTACTGCCACAGTTTATTGGACCACCAGGGATCATCACCGCTACACCCCAGGACCTGGGTCAGGCCTAGATGAAGTCCATTACCGGATTCTGTTTGACCGATTTGGGACACCAGACCGTTTCCCCCGCTATGTTTATGCCCGCGGGACCATTCGCTCTGTGACCCTTCGAGAACTCAGCTCGGATGTGACTTACATGGTCTGCGTGGAAGGAGTGGTTGGTGGATCTGTTTGTCAAGTCGCCCCCCGTGACCACTGTGCAGGATTGGTCACTCTTCCTGAGGGGTTCGCTCGTGGAAACACGCTGACCTCTGACCTGCAGGTGGTGACTTTGGCGACACTGGCTGGGAATGCCATGCTACTGCTGGTCATCGGTGGCGTCTGGCTGGGGCGCAGCCTGAAAAAGAGGTTGCAGAGGAGGAAGTCGGCCGTGCACGTGCGGCACATGTACTCCACCAGGCGACCATTTCGTCCCACCATGGCGACCGCCTCGGTGTCCACTGACTTCACCAGCTACCAAAGCAGTCGTCCAGCACGACTTGCACCACTAGAGGAAGGAGATCTGATTGAGTTCCCTTGTGACCGCTTTCTGGACAGCAGTGGTGCTCGCAGAGACAGCGACATGCAGAGGTTCTCTGACTAGAACCATAAGAACTCGAAAAATTGTTGACAAGGAACATACTGCACAAAAGAAAAATGTGTTTATTGGTTTATGCTGCAATCTTTGGTTTCGTCACTTAATTTGACAGTATCACACAAAAATGTAGGTGTGTGTTTGGGGCTAAGAACAAACCAAGGCAACTATCTCCCCATTTTGTGTTATTCATTTGACCAAATCTTTCAGGGTTAAAGTGACAATAGGCCAGCTGAGCTCATCAGGGCCTCTTCAGACACCAGAGGAAGTCAAATCCCTCTAACATCCTCTTCCCCCTTTGTGCCTTTCCTCTTTCATTTCCTCACACCTGCAGACATTTCTTAGTGTGTGTTTTGTTTTGAATGCAAGCGTGTACGCATGAATGATGGATCACTGATTTCAACTATGGTGCTAATACTGAGTTCACAGACATCATAATGTCTTTTCATACAGTAGGTATGTGTACAGTATATAATGTTGGCTGCTGGTTGGCAGGAAACAAATACTTGTTTTGTATCATATCTATCATGTTTATACTTTTATATGGAACTTTGTATCATTTTGCATTACATGAACAAGTAAAATCCCCAACAATGTGACTGATTTTGTCATTTGAGTGTTTATGAATGAATAGTTGTCCTTCTTGGTATAATATTTTCCTCTATATAGTAAATGTTACTGTATCTCTGGTTTGGGGAGATACAGGTGGGGAGTATATGAGAAGTTATATATTCATACACAACCATTATTTTTTATTAATTTCTTGAAGATGTTTTTCACTCCCTTTATTTCTAGTCTTATGAGGTTGTAATAATGTCTCAGCCAGGAAGGCTATATATTATTTTCAGGACAGGAGCTTAATACCTGGAAATACCATCCGTTGACATGTGAGTGTTATTATTTAGTACATGTTTTAGGAGATCTTTTAAAAATCAAAATAGTTCACTTGCTTTTTATTTTAAGCTTGTACATAATGGATTACTTGTGTTTTAAAATGAAGCAGTGATGAGTTTAGTGCTTTCAAGGGAGGCCCAAGCAGTTGTGGGGGCGAGAAAGATAGTAGCAATGATATGTAAAACAAACACATTCATGTTCACAAAGTATTTTTACAATCACTAGACAAGAAGAAAGGTTTTTACACGGTCGGTTATTTACAGATCTTAACAACATTAAGTCCTTAAGTATGGGACCTTTTCTTTACTGATGGAAAATGCAGTCAGATTAAGCTTTTACCCAAATGAGAGAAGATCAATTTACTGTAGATGCTTCTTTATTTATTATATAATGAGAGATACTTATGACTGTCTATCAACCAAACATAAAACAGGCTATGATCTATTTTACTGACTCCTAAAGTTATCAACCACTAACAAAACCAGTCACTAGATGGCAGACTAGACGTATTATATGTACAGCATCAACTGATCCCCATACTCTGACCTCTCTCAACCACTGGCTCACTGTGTCAAAAAAACTGACACATTTTACATGTAGAAGATTATATTCTTTATAAATTATATAAATAATCACAATGAAATACCAGAATAAGTTTTTATTTTAGCATTAGATTTACAGCGATTGTCAACATCTTTACAGTACAAAAAGAGTAATTTAAGTGTAAATTAAAAGAAACAGACAGGCATTGAGTCATGAAGTGCATTTTATAGGTATTTTAGTGTTTTAGGGCAGTTGTGTTAAAAATTTTAAAAAGTTCCTTTACAATCATGTTTTAAATGGCTTCCCGAGACAGATGATTGACTTTTATTTACAAGACAATGGGATTTGAAATTTTAAAATAAACCCTTTTCATCTTAATTTGAATTACTTGTAGAAAAATACACATGTATTTTTGAGACGATAAAGAGAAGGCAAAAGGTGTGCACTTGCATTAATATAAAGGAAGAGCAAGAAGGACTGAAATGATATGCTATGATCATGTTTGTGTGTGTGTTTAAAATGTCAGTAGGTAGCAGGCAATGGTGAGATTGCTGTCAACTGAAGCAGACATTTACTGAATAAACATACAGTAGGATCCAGTTGCCATGTAACCATCACAGTTTTCAACAAGTCATTTTTGCACCTGTTACAGAAATGGAGATTCTCCTCCTCTGCAACATACACCAAAAAAATGACAATATTGGAACATTTATGAATTCACTTATCCAGTTCAGTGTTCATCTGCATACAATGTAAAGAGGCACGGACCCACAGCTCAGTGAGACTTATGTGTAGTAATAACAGAAACATATTTCATCCAATCATCCAGTCTCACCCCCTCCTCTATATGATGAGAGCTAGCGTCCAGGCTGGGTGTCAGGCCCTTTGTCGCCTCCAGTGGTCGAGGAGGTGGAGATGCTGTTATGTTGGATGGCCTGCAGTTGAGACCCAGGATCTACAGGGGTGGGACTTCCTCCTGGACACACCCCTGCAGCTGGACACAGAGACAGCTGTCAATCAAAGTCATTGATCCTGTGAGGATTGTCCATTCTGTGAGTGCTCCTCTGTTTGTGTTGTAGGTGTGCAACAAATGGAAAAAAAACCCTTTACAGTTCATATTAAAGAAAAAATATTTTATTTTAACAAATGAATACTGTACAGACAAGTAAAAAGACAACAATAGAAATATATGAAAATACCAACACATACCAATATTGCATCCCTCTTTGTTCTCTGAAGAGCAACACTTAAAACATAATGGCTGTTTCCATTTAAGCCACAAGGTGCAGTGTGTTTTTTAAAAAAAGTTACAGGCTCAGCTATTGTTGAGTATTAACTTTAGCCTGCCTGGAGTGCAAGATAGGCATGTATTTAGTTCCATGTATTTCAAATACCATCATGGCCAGGGCAAACTATGGAGTTATTTTTAGCACATGTTTTAGCATGTGGTAAGGTACAGTTTTAGTTTTTCCTGTGCGTTGAGGGGTGGTTTTGTTATAACAACACAAAATGTCACCATAGAGCATTCCCTTATATGCACATATAAGGCATCTGGATTATACCCTCAGTGGTGGATGGAGATGATTGGTATCAGGCATCTGGAAAAGCTGCTGAGATTGCTAGAGAATGGTGCAGGGTGGGTAGGGGGGTTTTACTCACTGGGGTACCCCTGTGTCTCTCTCTGCTGGGCCGTGACAGGACAGTCCTTGTGGGTGAGCAGAATCTGCTTCAGTTGACCCACCTCCGACCTCAGTGACGTCACCTCATTCTGGAAACACAGAGAAATGAGCATCCTTGAACTGAAGGTTACATTTTTGTGCAGACTTAGTTAGTTAATGGAGTGCGTCCCACCTGTAGCTGCAGGTTTGTGTGCGTCAGCTCTTCAGCTTTCTTCTCCAGTGACGACACCCACACTTTCCTTTTCTGTCGGCAGCGAGTGGCCGCAGCTCGGTTACGTTCCAGAAACTTCTGCCTGCGCTCATCTGGGTCCTGCTCTGCTGACCTCCTGCGACGGTGTCCTCCGCTTCCTCCTCCACCGCTGCAGCTACCACCTGCCTGCATTGCATGCTGGGGGGGCTGCATTTGCTGTGGCACAGGTGATTGCTGTAAACAAATAACATTTTTCACATTGCAGCACTGCATCTGACTGCAGAAATATGAATGAGGTATTGTTTGTGACATCATTAAGCTCAGTAAATATAAAGCATCGCACCTGTGCAGGAACAGACAGTGGAGGCGCTGGAGGCGAGCCCTGGTGCAGGTGGGAAGGCGGTGATTGGTGAGCCTGAGCATGTGGTATATTGGCTGGCTGGTGAAGCTGGTGGCTGTGCGAGTTGCCTAAGTGCTGTGGAGGTGGGGCATGGCATCGCTGTTGGTAGGTGAGGGGTGGAGCTGGAAGCTGTGGATGATGATGATGATGATGATGTGGTTGGTGGTGGTGTTGTAGTGGAGGTGCCTGGTGGCGTTGTGACATCATCTCCATCATATGACCCATGGGTGTCACAGGGTTGTTGATGGCGACCATTCCTGGGTGGTGTTGTTGGTATTGATGGCCCATCGTCTGTTTGGATCTCTATGGGAAGATAAAAATATTTAAAGATTACAGATTAAAAATGTAAGTGATTTTATAATTACTTTTCTTCCATATTTAAATAGACAGTTGTGAAAAGTTTAACTTAAAAAAAGTCTTTAAAAAAGTCTGATTCATAATTCAGTACACGCATAAAATGTCCCGTATATTTTCATGTCTTTGCAATTATTTTTTGTATTTCATACACACAGTGATACAAACAGAAGGAAATAGAAAAAACTGGCTGTGAGCCAATTCTAAGTCCACAGAGAGAAAGGGTGGTACTTTTTCTTAATGGAAAGATAAACACTGTGGTCACTGGAGCTTCAATAATTGGCATCCTCATTATAACTATATGACTATATTTTCACATCCTCTCATCTAAACTGCACATTCCACGCTTTACCATGGCCTCTAGGAATGATAGAGCGGAACCAAATTCAACCCTGAGATAGATCTAAGACTGGTATTGATCATTAGAAGATTAAAGGATAACAGGGTTAGTCAGTTCATCAATTAATCAATCAACAGAAAATATGTTCTACAGCTACAGCTATTGTTGTAACTGATTAATTGTTTCAAGTCTTTTCAAAGCAAAAACACCAAAAACTCTCTAGTGGCAGCTTTCCTAGTGTGAAGGTTTGCTGCTTTTCTTTGTTTTATATCACATGTTAACTTTGGGTTTAGACTTCAGGTCAGACAAAACAAGATGTTTTAAAGACAAAACCGCTGATCAAGGAAATAATCAGCACATTGATGCATGATGAAAATAATCATTTGCTGCAGGCTTTAAAAAAAAGTAAATAATTGCATCTGGTCTCCAAATAGCCAGGTGCATGCTGGGATTTACAGGTCCAAGATTCCAGTGACATTAAATAGTGACTTACTTAATGGAAACTGCTGTTTAATATCTAAACATAAACATCTTTTTGTGTACCAATTAATACACTTTTGTACTGAAAACAATGGTATTGAGTACCTTAACACCTCTTGAAGAACATTTTTAAGCAATTCATTAGAAAATACATGAAACAAATACATTGTTTCATTTAGATATTGCCTCTCACTGTTACTATATTTCTCATTAGGTTACTCAGCCATGTTTGAGTTGACACGTGATAAACTAAGCAATATGTATCAACAGCTTGTGATTTACTATCTCTGTCACACTGTTTGGGGTGTGTTTGACCGCCACAAATAGCTAAATTAGTAACAGCAGCCTACAAGTCACTTCAGGTCATACAAGCCTAACATACTGTATTTTTCCTTTGTATCTGACCTGCTTTCTATGTACTCACAGTATCCTTCATCTACTCTCACACTGCTCTGACTGCTCTCACAATCCCCCACTTTAGTCGTTCATCACCATTTCTCCTAATCATCCGCAAGCGTGAAGACAACTGTAGATAAGAAGGATAATATGTTCTAATAAATGCTGCCGTCTGCACTTTGATATCTTCGCACTTGATCATTCCCGCATATCATCTGACTAAACAGACTGTAAGAGCTAAATTAAACCTCATCTCACCTTTCTCCTACACTCAGCAGAGGAGAAGGAGAGAGGGAGAGGTCATGTTTGGAGCATGACATCACCCCTCCCTCTATCTCCCTCCCTGGCAATATTGCTATCTGCTCCCTGTTACACAATATTTCTTTAAGAGAAGAAGCTGACCCCCTCCCCCTCACCTCTCGACCATTCAGAGACGAAAAAAGGGAGCACATTTAGCGGCTGCCAAGGATGAGGTCACCGGGCTGTCTGTGCCAGCTTTACCAGCCAGCCAGGCTGCCAGTCAAACACACACGCACAGCCGCACACACACCGAGCAGGACGGGACACGAGTATTTCAGCTCTGTTTACTACATAGAAACACCCTGACACTGGGGCCTGTGATTACATCATGGGTCTCCTTGGCCTGGATGACACACCACATTGATATTTCTGTCTGGTTGGATCAGTTAATGAAGACACAAAACCGTACATGAAACCCTGATCCACTTGTCGAACGTTTACTTTCCATTTGAGCTGACCGTGGAGTTACTGTGCAACAGAGGCATGTTAATATGCCGTCTGTGGTTTCACAGAAGCGGAGTCATGTTTCACACCTTGGTAATGGGGCTAACAAGACTAAATTACGACATATATATATATATATATATATACATATAATAGTAGGTATAGAAATGTGTGTGTGTGTGTGTGTGTGAGAACAAGAGAATGAAAGAGGTTCAGATTTTAACTTGACTGGCTCTGAAACCTGAAACCACTTTTCATTAAGTCATGACTTGTGTGTGTGTGTGTGTGTGTGTGTGTGTGTGTGTTGAATACGTGCAGATGTGAGGCGATTTCACAGTTTTCCCTTTGAAGTTGCTTTTGATAGCACACATACTTTTAACAATTCATACTACATGCACCTAGAAAGTGGAAATGTAAAATTTACAAGAGGGGAGATCGAGAACATGGTGACACAAGGAAAATAAAACAACCAGGAAAGTCAGGGAGAGCATGTAGATCGTGACTTCCTGTGGCGTGTGTGACTGTGTGACTGTGTGTGTGTGTGTGTGTGTGTGTGTGTGTGTGTGTGTGTGTGTGTGTGTGTGTGTGTGTGTATTCAAGTGTAGAGTTACTCTGTTTCCTGTCTATCCTGATTACAAAGAAATAAGCAAAAGGCAGAACTTGTGGAAGACTGTCAGCTATTGCATCAGTTTGCCAATACATAGGACATTTTCTGAAACACACAACATATCAGTCATTCAGTGTCATTCATCTCATCCTGAATACTTATTTTTTAATTATTACTGTGTGCAACAAAACCTGGTTCTGCTCATCATAAGAAGCTGTTAATTCAACGACTGTGATTATTTTGGGACACAGTAAAGTCGCGTCACATCATACTTTAAATGCAGTTTCAGGTGTTTTAGATTAAAGTAATGTGGAAATAATTAAATCCTCAGAAGGAGCTGAGTGACTGGAAACTAAAGATAAGTC
The DNA here is from genome assembly GCF_027409825.1 of Scomber japonicus. NCBI lineage: Eukaryota > Metazoa > Chordata > Actinopteri > Scombriformes > Scombridae > Scomber > Scomber japonicus. The sequence goes on along the minus strand of NC_070592.1, from coordinate 20,240,922 downwards.
TGATAATGTTCAATATTTTTCTTGTCAGCAAATCTCATAAAAGACAAAAGCAAACAATATGTCTGTGGCAATTCATTCCAACTTAACATGTAAATCTCTAAGAAGTGGTCATGAATACATACTTGTGTTTCTTAAAACTTACTAAAACAGCTGGACACTTTTCTTTTTTTTTTTTAACAAACTTTACTCAAAAAGGATAAATAGGACATCTGGGAGTATTTTTGGTGGCAGATTTGATGCATTAGTAAGTATTTTCACCTTGGCTTTTGGGGGATGGTCATGGGAATGAAGGAACATGTTACCCAATGCAGCAGTGCTATACCATGGTGTGTTTTTCATAGTTTTTTGGACAACAGTGGAGCACTATGGTACAGAGGAATGAGCTATACCACGTCTTTTGTTTGCTTTTTACGAGGATCAATCCATTGCAGGTGTTGGTCATTTAATGGTATTTGTTAACAATAAATACAGGATATTGCCAGACTTATCCTTTACTATAAACATTCAGCAGATCATACAGACGGCGCCTTTAACGAGGCATAATGTTATTACCAGAGGAGGAAGGACTAATCTACAAACACAGGAAGAAAATATCTGCTTCAAACTGATTGGTCTGTACCTGCGGCGAGGAACAGGAGGGGTTGTGTACAGGACCTGGTATACCCATTACACAAGACATCTGCTTCTCCATCTGAAGAAGAGAAAAAAAAATGGACACAAAAATAACCTTTCAACCGTGACAAGAAAAAGCTTCAGCAGGCACTTAACCTAAGTATGAAGAGTTCCCCACAGGGTCACATCCATCTGGAGTTTGACACTTGTAATTAATTCATTGACAAGAGTAAAGTGAATTTTTCTGTCAGCCATGAATATTTCTAACTCGAGGATCTTGACCACTTTGGTCACTATACGCGCATCTATAAATCATAATGCACGCATGTCTGAATGCAACTGTATGTGTGTGTGTGAGCCTGAGCATGACGGACCTGGTCTCCCATACTTACGGGCATGTGCTGAGCAGATGCCCCTTGCATGGCGGGGTCTGGCAGGGTGCCAGGCAAGGAGGCTGCCAGCGGTTGTCTGTGTCTGTTCCGCATGTGGAGGAGGGAGGACAGCGGCCCAGGAACCGGCCTGTGGTCAGCCACAGAGGGAGAGAGAGAGAGAAAGAGATGGGATGGGTTATGCCAGAAAGCTACCCACAGCTAAAGTTTCACTAATCCGGGTTCACAGAGAGGTGCAAGTTGAAACATTTATAGCCAGGTCTTAATGGCAGATGGAGGTTAGACTGAGATAGATGAACATAGATTAAAAAAGAGTCTGGATGGATAAAATGATGACAGTAATTGAAGAAATAGTGGAAAAGGGATTAGGTTAAAATCAACTTGATGTAACACTTAAAAAAACTTAATACAACACAAACTCAAAAAGAAAAAAAAACCCTCCCTGTAGCCAGGGAATAAGCATTCGGATCCTTCGCTTAAATAAAAGTACCAGTTCAGCACTGTAAAATTACTCAGTAAAGAAGTAAAAGTAAAAGTACCCTGCCCCTGTGGTCATCATGTGATAATATATAACATTATTAGGCTGTTAATACTGATGCGCAAGTAGCATTTTACAGTTACAGTTGTAGCGGGTCCAAGTGTGACTAGTATTAACTGCTTTACAAACAGTTAGGCAGTCTAATCAGTAGTTGGGCCCATTCCAAAGGGTCAGAAGATAAATCTGGGGGGTCGTGAGATGATTAATGGCTTAGGACAGAAGAAAAAACAAAAATCTGCTACACAAATTTGTATTCATGTCTGGACTTCTCTATAGTCTTAGCTTGAAATACTAGATTATTTGACCATATTGTGTCTCAAATAGCCATTTAAATGAAACCATCTGAGATATGTAGAGGAAAAATCACTCACTGTTATTGACATCTGAGACATGATAAAGGCCCCTACTAGAGACTTTGTTTTTGAACACATGAAAAAGGTAAAAAGTCAATCATTTTCTATAAAATAATAGCAATGAAGTAGAAGTATAAGGAAGCAAAAGATTGGAGTAAATACAAAATAATCACTTGACACCACTGAAGATTTCTGTCTCTACCCCAATACAAAAGCGATGATTGAAATTTTTAATGTGGTGTAAGCAATTAAATATGATATTTTAGGAAGAAAAGCAATGTGTCTTTTCAGAAACAATGTTACTGTGTCAATGTGAAGTTTTCTTCATAACTACTTTCTACAGATCTCTAATCCTTTAAAAACGGTTAAGACTGTGTTGTGTGGATTATCCAGAATACCATGGATACCGACAGTTGCTGTTGAACTTTTTAAATGTAAATTCTCAATGCTGTGAAAGGGAAATTTCAGGTAAATATTTAAAAAAAACCTAAAACCTAGACAATCTCCAAAGCTGCAAAACCGCAAGAAGTAAGTGAGAAAATATGCTGTTATTTCATTTGGGTGAACAAACACTCACAAATAAATCTGGACAAAAGCATCCACTGAATGAAAAAAAAAAATAAATTGTTATTGTCTATGAGTTAAAAAGTGTAAACAGAGGGTCGAGGTGAAGCAATGATAATGGAAAACATGATGAGACAAGGAAAAAAATGGAAAGAAAACTGATATGGAAAAACGTGACAGCTTGAGAGGGAGGAGAGAAGCTGAGGGATCACAGCGGGGGATGGAGAGACCCGGGATGCCATGTGCTGACCTAACCGCTCTGGCTATCAGCCAATCGGACAGTGGGCCTCCGTGGCCGTGCTGAGGTCATCGGTAATGATGTCATCACTGAATCTGTGGTATGCAGCCCATTTAACGTACAACAAAGTACAGACAAACCATAACAGCGTTTCCTAATGTAACCACAACAGTTCAACCGGGCCAACAGCCAGACACGCAGAGACCAGGTTGCTATGGAAACTAGCTGTAAACACCGAGAGGAAACAGTCAGACACCCGATCCACGGTTCATTTAGCAACCCTTAGCTGGTCTCACTGCTTCACATGCTGTCTGGATTCAGCTGTCAGTGATTTATTGTACCATAATTGACTGTCAACTCACTCCTCACTGTCCTGTCATGTCCCGTCTGCTCCTGGACAGATGTTTGGAGCTTATTATGTCATTGACTCAATTCTGGTCTCTTGACTCATCTAATCAGCTGCAAAGATGTGACAGGGACTTTGTCTATTTAGAGTATGTGATAGAGCTGCAACAATTAGTTGGTTATTCGCAGAGTCGATTGACAGAAAATTAATTAAATATGGCAAATCCTTCTGATTCTAGGTTTCTTTAGTCTTCTATAATAGTAAATTGAATATGTTTGGGTTATGGACTGTTGGTTGAGACAAAACAACATTTAGGGCATCATCTTGGCTTTTGGGAAACAGTGACCAACATTTTTCATTGTCATTTTATAGCCTGAACAACTCGATTTATCGAGAAAATAATCAACAGATTATCGATAATGAAAATAATTGGCAGGCTTTTTTTTGGTATGTGTCACAAATGTGAGGCACCTTGGTGGCAACGCTAACCATACATTCACAATATCCCCAGTTTGAGTCTGGCTGGGAACCCTTGTTGCATGTCACTCCCCACCTCTGAACCCCCTCATTTCCTGCCTGTCTCTACTGTCTGCACTCCTCTTAAGGTATCAAATGGCCAAAAAATATTTGAAAACATACAAACAAAAAGAGCTGAGTTACAAATATGATAGTGTTAAAGGCTAAATTTTATTAAGTGTTCTCACAGCTCAAAATTTGATGGTGCAACATCTGAAATACTTGAAATAAGCGGAAGGCTTTGAAATGTCACAATGGAAGTGCTGAAAGAAGTTTCAGACACTGAATAAAGTTGAATTGTTAATTTAACCGATAAGATATGAATTTGAGAAAAATTACAATGAAGCAAAAACTGTTTTCCACCAGAGGTACCATCCTCTATGTTGTCTTCGGCAGTCTTCAAAAAAGTCCTAAACATGTATTTCATTATCTACTTAAAGTTCAATTACAAAATGTGCACATCAGACTAAATGATGCATATGTAATCTACATGACGTTTACATTGTAACAGTTTAAAATCTACTTGTATTGCCAACAACAGCATTATTATTTTTTTATTCCCTAAAGTCATATGGAAATGTAATCAGTGGTTGGCTGAATACATTAATTTAGACATGGCTAAAATATCACAAAACAGGCTTTTCTCATCAAACAGCATGCTATAATTAAAACTGGTGTGAAATATCTCATTAAACCCACAGTATATGTATTTATAATCAGACATGCAGATGACCGAGTGTCTACAGAGTTCCACAAAATGCAAAGTTACAATGTCAGGATAAAGGAAAGCAGCTGGTGGGAGCTGGTTAGATGAAAGACAGGAACTCCTCTAATCTGTCTGTTTGACTGTGTGATAACCAGGGAGCTGTGGAAGCTGCACAGGCGCTCAGAGACTCTAGTCTGGTTCTGAGTCTTTCACAAACATAACAGGGGCAGTGGTTGGATGGTGGAGTAGTAGTGTCTGTGGGTTTGAGTTGGGTGTTAGCCAGCAGTTTTGGATCTCTATTGCTATAACTTTGTTCTCTCGGTCAAATGATGTTTGATTTTTTTTTCTCTCCTCCTTTTCAGAGTTCATTAGTGCAGTGATAAATTATGCAAGGGGAAATGCCAGTCTGTGCCAGACAGAATGAGTTATAATACCTCCAAAACAGGATGGGTGAGACAGGGTGAAAGAGAAGGAGAAAAAGTGAGAAAAGGCAACTTTAAATGGAATATGTGTGTGTGTGTGTGTGTGTGTGTGTGTGTGTGTGTGTGTGATGAAAGGAATAGATATTGCTGCATGAATGAGTGTATCTTTACTGTATGAGTGCTTTCGGATGTGTGGAGGTGTGTGTGTGTGTGTTTGTGTGTGTGTGTGCGTGTGTGTGTGTGTGTGTGTGTGTGTGTGTGTGCACCAATAACCATACTCACCCTGAGTGTGAGAGGGTGGAAGGAGCCTGGGTGATGACTGATCCGGACTGGGAGGAGGAGAGAGTTTGCTGGGCAGCCAGGCTGCAGCTAGGGCCCATCATTGGGCCATGGGACTGGGTGAGCTGCAAGGGATGGGTCTGGGGATGGTGCAGCTGTGGCTGGGGATGTGAGTGCTGAGGCTGGGGTGGGTGCTGGAGCTGAAGCTGTGGTTTGAGCTGGTGCTGGTTCATACAGGACGGCCCATTATGAGAAAGCGTCTGTGGGGAGAAGCGGGAGCAACAAACAGCTGGGACCATTTTGAACTTAAAGGGAGATATCTAATGTTCGTCACACATACGTGAGGGGTGTATTTTGTCATGATGGTGTGTGTGCATGCATGTGTTTTTTCAGGTGTTTGTGTTTGATAAGTAGCTGTTTAATTTACTGGGGAAATTGTGATTGCCTGGTGTGTCTTTCCTGCGGCAGGTCAGATTTCTGCAGTCGTCTAATTGGGTCTGACTGCTTTTATCTCCCTCACACTCATCTGTCACTCAAAACACTACCCTGACAGACCTCACAAGCAAACACTTATCAGCAGTAAGGTACAATTCAGCATTCTTGCTTTCTGTTCCTTTTGGGATTAGCCATAAGTAGACAAAAAACAAGTAAATCTACTTGATTTTCGTATATATTTTTCTGTAAAATGTACCTGTTTGCTCTTTTCCTCCTCTTGTGCCTGAAGAAACTCCTCCTCTATCTCCTTGAACAGACCAACCTCTTCACAGTTTTGCAAAAATCGGGTTGGCGTCGGAGTCTGGTCTGAAAGTATTATATGTAAAAAGAAAAAAAAAACACATAGGTGGGGTTAACATTCATGTATTGTTGCACTTTTGTCACAGTAGTCTATTGCCGTCCAGGTTGTAATGCCAAAAGGAGAAGAGAGTCTACTCTGAGCCACACTCTGTCTCTCTCTCTGTGATAACATCAGTCTGTCTATTTGAGTTGTCTAAACATGCAGGGGTCAAAGGTCAGCTGGGCTCTTTGTTTGGACATGAGATTTCCTGCAGGAGGCGTGACTGGCTGCAGGACAGACAGCGAGAGAGAGAGGGAGAGAGAGAGAGAGGGAGAGAGAGAGAGAGGGAGAGAGAGAGAAAGAGAGAGAGAGTCTGGAGAGGTCAGACAACAGCGCTGATGTTTACGTCCAGACAGACAGCCGTCTCTATGGTTACAGAATGTGTCATGTGACAGTGTTTGGACCATGAATCTCTACAGTGGGTGGATTATTGTTGTAATATGCATTTTTTCTGCATTGTTTACCCATGGTAAATGCATGATGACTAAAGCTACTTGTAACGCATTCAGCGCGCATCCTTCATTAGCATTGTAACTGCGTTCATATCAACAAACTTTTAAAGATTATTAAACACAACTAAATATGTATACTGAAGAAAAGTTGTCTCAAATAGTTGTGAGATTATTCTTCATGTCTTCAAATGACTGCAAATCTGCTCTATTTTTTATTTTAATATCTAAGTGTATTAAGAACCACATAATTGATCATTCACTACAAGTGCTTATCTATATTTTTTAAGCTTTGGAACAAACTTTTCAAAATTCTGATTATCATTGTAAAAAAAGCATCTAAACCAGCGTATAGTCATCATGGGACATTAAAACATAATTAAATTATCTTTGGGCAAGCAGCTCTTCAAGCAGGATGACCAATTACTTATTCACTTATGGGGAAAATTAAGCCTGAAGAGTTAACAAAATGAGTTTGAAAAGTCAGGAGATTTCATAGTTTTACAGTTTTTATTTAACTGTCCATTAGAAATTAGCCAATATTGCCTCAGTTAATCTGCAATCTGATATAATGATCACACCCTGGTGCACTGAGGAAAAATATAATTAAATCCTTCCAATTCCTTCCGATTCTCCTCTGTACTTGCACTCCTGACAATTGCCCATCATTCAAATAAAGAAAAAAACCCTCTTCCCATTGTTGTCAAAGTGGGTCTACTCTGATGGTGATATCACTAAGTTTACTCTTATCTGATGGAGTAAGTTGTACATGTTGCAACATGAGCAGCTCTGTTTCACAGCACTGACTATGTGAGGAAAGAAAGCCTGAGTATCGAGCTTATCTGATTTCATACTGTATAACATAACGTCATCATTTTTTCATCAAGCACTGCTTCTGAAAAGAGGGAACCACGTACACATACAAACAAAACCAAAACAGCTGCCAAACTGAATGACGTAGAGCACATTTAAGTGGTGTAAAGAACATAAACTGTAATGTTTTATTTTCTCTGTGTGGCTGCTGGTTTCCTCTGTGTACTCCTACCTGTAAAAGCCGTATCCGTCTTGATGGAGGAGAACTTGAGGGTCATCTCATGTTTGTGTCTGTGGATGATCAGATGCTCCTCTAACTGGAAGCGCTGCAGCACACCGACAGAGTGAGAAAGACATGAAGAGATGCGTGCAGCTGTGCGACATGACACATGGGATGAAATGTTCTGTTAAATCAGCTGATACTCCTTTATCATAATGGTCTTAGTCAGTTAAATATTTATCACTCTAGGTGATCATTATCAGCTTAAACATAGACTGTGCATATACCCCCTTTGAGTTGAACTCACATAATTGCATTTATACTTTTCCACAAATACATAACCATGATGATACTGACTTTTCTACAACAATCAATAATTTAGTTACATTTACAATAAATCATGTTATACTGTCAGGTTCAATAATCAAGCTTGATTATGATACTTAAAGCTACATTGATTAGATCACCAACTATTTTAATCATTCGGTTAATCATGTTGAATACATTTTTAAGAAAACAAGTGCAAACTCTCTGATTCCAGCTTCTCAAATGTGAATATAGTCTGGTGTATTTACTCATATTAAAAGAGGACTAAACTGAATGTCTTTGGGTTGTGAATTGTTGGTCAAGAAGAAAATTCACTATTGTGGGACACAATGATTGACATTTTTCATTTTTATGAACCAAACAGCTAATGGATTAATCGAGAAAATAATCAACCAATTAATCTTAATTGTAGCCCTAATGATAATCACTTGTGCAACATTATTTAGTTGTAGCCATTACATAAAAAACACACACTGTAACCAACTGACCTGAGAGCAGCCCGGGGCCCCGCACACATAAGGCCTGTCCTGTTTGTCATTCATGTCATACACAAACCTGCACAAACAAACAGAGAGTGAAATGAACATATTAATCTACTACATAGCCATATTGTATAATAAGTAGGGAAGTATCTCTCTCAGGTCACTGTTACTGTATGATTATTTCATCCACATGGCAGCCTGTAGTTCTCTGTTCTATATTCCTGTTTAAACACAGACAATGCCCTCAGATAAATCACACGGTCTAGGCTAGTATGATACAGTTATCCTCCTATTATCATGCCTTTACTGTGGAAGCCGCGCTTAATGAGGTAGATGCCAAAGCTGATGGATGTTTTTGCCCTGAGACACAACATTATCTTGAGGAAAATGATCCCTCTGGTGCCAGTGGGAGTGCAAACTGGCTTGGGTTCGGGCAGCAATGCTGTATAGGTAGTCATTTTTATTAGAACAAGTTGTACAATACACACAATCTCTTTTGTGCTTTTAATAACTTTTATTACTCATTACCAATAATATGCAAGCATCAAAACAGCTCTATATATAACACAATCAAGGTCCTTACTTTTCATGGTTATTATGTGGCAAGGTGCTTAGTGTAGTGCAATTGTTTCAGCCTGCAATTAGGCTTTCATCAGGGCATCAGTTAATAATACGAGTGTGATGAAAGGATGCATGCCCGCCATGCCATACATAAAAATCAAGTCATCATAGGATAAAAATATCAACACAAATGCAGAATGGAGCACAATAATAAACCCACTTGCAGCGCGTTAACCCAGGCTTGACCCAGTTAGCTCTTCATCGGAGATATTAAGCCAGTGATGGGGGGTAATTATGACTTATTTGAAGCGCTACTGCTACAGGCCCTTCATTTTCCACTGGGAGTGATGGAGGCCTGCAACTCCCTGACCTCGGGCATTCCTCTGAGCTGTGTTTCACCTACACAAGATTCACACAATTGAGGAGAAGAGGTCAAACGGGCAACCCCTCCTTAACTTTTCATTCTGGTTGTAGGCCTACAGTGCACTCACTGATAACTGTAGTGATTGAGAGGTAGAGATGATGGTGATGAGATTGTTAAATATTTGGTCATCAAAGTGATCAAATCCGAAGTTATGACGACACGTTTGACACATTCACAGGAGCGCACACACTCTGAAAGTTTGAGTTTGCGTGAGTGCTGAGAAGGCACTAAAGTGGGTCCTGATGTTATGGGAAAGAGTGAGAGCTAAAGAGAGGAGAGAGGGGGCAAAAGTACATGCTTCCATAAGAAATGGAAAGTGTGTTGGGTAGGGGTGGGGGTGAGGCTGGAGGGGCGGGGGGGTGGGGGGTGGAGAGTGACATCAAGGTGATGGAGAGGGGAATGGAAAGGGCAAGTGGGAGAGAGAGAGAGCAAGCGAGAGAGAGCAAAAGAGGAGGACACAATGCATGGAAGAGAGAAGGAATGAGGGTGGGAGGTGGCTGAGGGAGGGCTGCACTGTAGGCCTACTCTCCGACAGGTTTGAACCTGCCTCAGCCCCCATTTTCCAACCCCTGGCAAGTAGAGGTGACTTCATAGGTGTGTGTAATGTGTACGTGAGCATGTGAGTGTGTGTGTGTGTGTTTATGTGTGTTACAAAACAGTAAGAGCAAGCAAGTGTGCAAGAGCGTCCAGAACAGAAAATTTGGATAGACAGATAAATATAGATAGAAAGATAAAGATGGATACAAATCAATTAAAAACACATGTGTCACAGTTTTACAGTTCTTATGTAACTAAATATATTTAGTACGTTAACCTCAACTGTAGTGATAATATTTCATACTCTGATATTTCATATATAGATATATCCCTTTTCTACATCTTCATCATCCTCATGTGGCACCTGACAGTTTCTACATCCCTGTCCTCTTTCAGCAGCACATGTAGGCTACTAAATAAGCAGACTCAGCACATTTCCAGCAAAACCGTTTGTCAGACTGGTTACATCAATGCAGAATGACGTCACCTCTTAATACATAAATCCAACAACAGACCAGACAACATATTGACAATTGAAGAGGGATTAATGCCTGTGTTGGACAAAAAAAAAATCTTTGGGGGAAACTAAATTGTACGACTTTTTTCCCGCCTCCTTCTCTGTCATTGCCCTTAATCATCACAGAAATTATGATTAATCATGACATAATAAAACGCATGCATAACCTAGGCAACACACACAGCTTTTATGATTACCTGCGCGCGTAATTCACCTCTCCAAATGTCCAGCTTCAGGAATGATCCAATATACGTTACTTAAAAATTCTCAAAGTTCCCATGTCTGATGGATGAATGTCATCATCGAGCTCAGAGCTCATTCGGCTCAAATTGAGCAGCGGTTTTGACCAGAAAATCCTCGGGCAGTGCCTGTGTGTGGATCAAGAACATGACCCGGTGTGTTTCCTTTCCTGCGGCACCGTAAAGCAACCTGTTCAACTCATAAACAAGACCCGCACAGCTGTATGCATGGAGAGTGCTGTCACACCCCCCAAATAGACTCTCACGCTCAACCCGTCCGCCTTGTGATGAGACTTCACCGGGACAGCTCGCCAAAAAACCTCCATTTACTTCTCGGCACCGTTAGAAAAAGCACAAAACTGCGATATAGAAGTTAACAACTACTTCACGGGGCAGAGGACGGCGTCCGGATATCGTCTGCTACCGATCTTCAAGTTTTTGTGAATGAAAGTAAATTGCAATGTCTTACCTTCAAGTGGAGAGGGACAAGCGGCGCTCCAGAGAGGAACCACGTTGGACTGGAGCGAGATTACAATACGATCTATTTACAGAAGCATTACATCACCGCCCGGTGACGTCACGTGGGATTCCTGAACTTCTAAATCATTGCGGTCCCGTACAGAGAGAGGGAGAGGGAGAGAGAGAAAGAGAGAGAGAGGGTTTGAGGGGGGCGGGGTTACGACACCGGCCGGTAGGGGGACGGGACGGGACAGGACAGTATGCAGCAACGTGACGGGACACGGGGCAGACCGGGCGGGCGGATGAGACCCAGTGTGTGTGTGTGTGTGTCTGTGTGTTTTTCCCCCCACTTTCAGTATGTCTGGAAGCGGGACGTCCCAATGTCAGTATCGCGTCAATGCGTCGAAATGAGAAAATGCCCCCAAGGTTTTTTCAAAACTTTTATGAGGGCAATGATTAATTAGTTGTGTAGATTTTGAAAACATATTGTTATGAATCATAAACGGACTTGTGATGAGGAAACATTAGGGCGCAATAATAAAAGTAATAATAATAGCCTACATTTAATTTTTGTTGCACTTTGTATTTATAGTGAAACTCAGAGTTCTGCAGTATTAAAACATAAAACACATAAGGTTTTCAAGCCTGTTTAAAAGAGTCTAGGGTCTGTGCTGCCCTCAGATGGTTAGGAAGGTTGGTCCACAAGCTCCATGGTGCGGAGCTTAGTACCTTCCGGGGCCCCTAGAGGAGCAAGCTGCTGGTAAGTGTGACGGTGCAGGTGGAGGTTTGTGGTGTCATCATTTCCTTTAGGTAGGGAGGTGTATGTCTGTTGATTGATTTGTGTGTGACTGACAGCCAACCCTGAAGGAGACAGGGAGCCAATGCAATGAAAACAGAGGTGGTGTTATGCATTTTATCACTCTCATCAAGATCCTGGCAGCTGCTCTGAATGTTCTTCTTTGTCCTGAATTGATCCTGACAAATGAACCTGGATATTAATGTGATTACTCAAAATATAGGCTATATATAAAATAAAATAAAATAAAATAAAATAAAATAAAATAAAATAATATATGACAATGATAATATTTGTAAATTGGCCCAAGATCTGTTTTTCATGAGAGAACTAAGATTTTAAAAAAAGAATTGGAAAGATTGTCCCACAACATACCAGAAATAACACATGAAGTAACAATCAGTGGACAAATACAATAAATATAATAAAATAAAATAAAAATAAAAACTATTACAAGAATAATAAAACACAATAGATAATAAAGCTGTAAAATCTCCAAGGGTAAATTAAGAAAGAAGCTGTTGGCAGTTCATAGAACTTAAAAAGTGAGTACCTGAATTTAGTTCTGCTAAAATTAGTGGGAAAATATGGGAAGTTTACAGTAAGATTAATTTGAATTCTATATAGATATATAATTATATTTAAATGTGCGAGGAAATGTGAAGTAGTAAAGCTTTATCAATGAATGTCATGAGATAATTATTCCCCCTTGACAATATGATCAATATGGTTGTCATTAGTGATATTGTAAGGCACTGTGATAGATTTGGGTTTAATGTTGCCATCCACTCTCACTGCTGATGATAACCATTGTGTTGGTGATGATATCAAAAGTAATGATCACTGACACAAAGTTGTGTAAACGGACACGTTTTTATACAAGAACTTTACAGTTTAAAAAATAGTTTTATATATAATAGAATAAATGGTTTGGCAGTATTTGATAAACATTTGCTGCATTTAAGCATCTTTTTAAAATGTTTTTTGGTCAAGTTGCACTCAACACCTACAGCCCCTATACACAACAACTACAGACATTATTTACAAAAACTAATGTTTCAAAACTTTTTACATCATGCCATGAAATCACCTAGTAACTAGGGGGATTTTGGTCATTCATATCTCCATTGAGCTAAACCATGCAGTAATATCTCTGCCATGTTTGGTCAGGCTTTCCGGTGCTCCGGCCCAGCTGGAGCTGAACGGAGGAACATGGTTTTGTTGTGGTTGAAGTGCGAAATGGGGCCAAACCCTACTGACTCATCATCCACCAATAGCCTAAAGTATGCTAATCCTAGTAGCCATGGCAACAAGGAGAAACAGGAAGTTGTGATGATGTCACTTTGTGTTTTGAGCTCTTCCCCCAGTGTGGATGTGAATCACAGAGTTCTGTTTTCAGTGAAGATAAGGGATGTTTTACAGCACGCGTGTGTTCGTGCACAGTAGAGCAACACAGTCACACTAAAATGAGTATGACGGCAGCCAGGAAGTCTCTGGCTGCTGCCCCGGAGCAGACAATGCCACTGAGATTACAGCTACCTCTATAACTCAGTGGCTATACCAGCCATTACAATCTGGCATCTTCACCTCAGCATGGCTTTTAACAGCCAGACTGGGAGCTTTAGAGAGCTGTCTGCTCACAACCTGATGTCACCTGTTGTGTAAAATGATAGTGATTTAGGTCAATGGTCAAACAAACTTTCTGACCTCAGTCCTCATGTAGCATTATCCTCACTGTGGCTATACATCACACACTTACTGACTGTCTCTATCAGTGAATGTCAAAGTAATGCTGGATTTAAAAAGTAATTGGAAACAGATATTTTAAACAGCATCTACAGTAAGTATAAAAGTTACAATCATATGATTATGTAATGCAATGGTTAAAGTTATCCACTCAAGAGTAGACCACTAGTGTGTTTGTGTTTGTGTGTGTGTGTGTCTGTGTATGTATTATGATTTTAGTTTGGTGTGCACACTAGAGTTGTGTCTTCAGCGAAAAAAGAGCGCAGCTCATAATCAGAAAATCCAGTTTGAAATCTATCCCATACTGTAACACTGTGCGCCACCCACAGACCTCAGATCAGATGACGTCATGCACCATAAACTCTCTCTGTGTCTCTCCCTTTTTCTTTCTCTCGTTCCTCTCCCTCGCCTCTCACAACACATGCTACCATTTCTAATTTACGTAATGGTGTTGGCGACTGCGTCACTGTTACAGTTCTGAAACACTATGGGTGTGTAATGAGTGTGTTTATGTTGAGTGTGTGTCTACATGTTTGTGTGTAAGAGAGAACATCTGTGTTGGGCTGGTGAAGTCACTGAATTTCTGTACTGTATGTGTGAGAGACCAGGGATGACGGTGATGTCATGTTGTGAGTGTGTGTGTGTGTGTGTGTGTGTGTGTGTGTGTGTGTGTGTGTGTGTGTGTGTGTGTGTATGTGTGTGTGTGTTTGTAATGGTGTGTACTCATTTACAGCTGCGGATCAGAGTGTATTTCATATTTTGAGTTTGTTTCATATGGCTGGGTGGACAGAGGGCGGTCAGAAAAAGAGTGAGTGTGTTCCCAGGTCATAAGGTTGTTTGCTGAAGTCACTGGCCAGTGGTTTATGACAGGCCATTTTAACGCTCGATTAACAGGTCCAACACAGGCCAGCCGGCCCTGGTTAGCCAACCCCAGTGATTTAAGGACATTCTCCTCTCTCTGGGAGCCACACACACATACACATAAACACACTGCAAAGTTCTCTCACCACTGAGCCATTATAGGGTAACATTAATCAGTAAACTTTATGGATGTAATAGCTGTTGTTGTCAATGGGTTATGGAACTGTTAGAACTTAAATTTTGACACACACACACACACACACACACACACACACACACACACACACACACACACACACACACACAGGTTGTACTATAACACACTGACTAATTTTGGGTTATAAAAACAATCATTTAAAATGCTACAAACAAAAAATGATTTTCAAGTCTTCAAAATGTCACTTAGATCTGTTATGAAGCATTTGCAATCCAAAGAAAGACATCACAATCATTTAATATATTTAATTAAAATAAAAGGCAAGGCAAGGGCAGTATTTATATAGCACATAAGTGATTACACAACACACCACAGATATTCAACTAGAAATACAGCAGAAGACATTTATGGTGAGCACATTACTGAAATTTGGAAAAATTCAAATCCATCATTATCACAGTGAAAAATAAAAAGAAGAGGATGTTGTCCTGTGATGCTGCTACTTGTGACACTAAGCCGCCAAGCACTTGATTCATCCCCATTGACCTCTATCTACACAATGTCAGGTCTATTAATTGGCTAGCTCTTAACTTCTTTATTGAGTTTTTTGTTACTGGTTGATCCACAGACCCAGTTATGAATCGTAAGTAGTATATAGTCCTATAAAAGTATATCTAGATGACTGCTCAATGTTCCACCAAAGACTGAAATCTTTTTATCATTGCTGTCAAGCTCTGGTGCTTTAGTAAAAGCTGTTGCACTATAAAGATAAATATGACAACAAAGTAAGAAACAAAAGGTAGACGTAAGAAAAATATGCAGTATTTTACCTGCCATATACTGTATGATCAACATTTAAATGAAACATTACACATTCCTCAAATTCACTGATATCTCATCTTTAATTGAAGCATTCACAGTTCATCTTTAAAGATCCCTTCCATACATGTTTTAAGATTTATATAAAACACTTGACAATCTATAGATGTGCAAATATTGTTGTTTAACTACTGGTTACAAGATGTCTCCTACTTGACTGTATTGTTCATTCTCTGTGTGTGAGCACTGGAGGTTTCAAGTTTCTACTTCACACTTAAAAGTTAATACTGGCCCACGCTAGACTCCAAACTAGTTGTGATGTCACAAATCCTGCTCATTAGTACATACCTTAAAGTCAGATTTAGCCTGGATTAATCAGTGGGTGAAAAGAGATAATTAGCTGGAAAGTAAATCAGATCCTTCAGCATAGCAGTATGGAAGCCTAAAGAGGACTATATTAAAATGACAATGCAAACTTGAAAATGAAAATGTGATTTCACAATAGTAATTTGTCACATGTTATTTAAACTAAAATGAAAATGCAATAATCCAATTTGCACTTTAATTTTCACTTCCTCGTATGGATGTTCTGTGACCACATTAAAATAAAAATGGAAAATCTGTTTGACATGTAATTATTGAAGTTGCACCCAGCTGTACAGTGGATACTATTCAAATGCTGTAATTGAAACAAAGCTCCTAGTCTATTGCATTTACATTTATGCCACCACACTCACTTGGTATCAACATGAAAATGCGATCTGTCAGTCATCTCATCAAAGCAGGTCTTCAGTGAGGATGTCACTTCCTCATTCAGTGACTTCATTAACTACAAGTTCTACCATTGATTGTTTATAAATATGGACGATATAACAACTTTACAAAAGTGAAGCCAAAACTAACCTCATTGACAGAGATATGCCATAAATCATGTTATTCAGTTTATATAGCTATAATAAAAATAATAGCTTAATAAAATGTTAATTTAGACTGATCTGTTCATTTATATATATTGAAATGTGGTGATGAAGCTTCACTTTACATTCAAACTAATGTGGCATTATTTAATCTGTGAGACCAACATTTATCTTCAAAAAGGAATTATATGATAAACCAAAATGCTACAAACATTAGAACCAGTGGGGAATTATTTAAGGGCTCCACATATCAGTTAATCATATCATGTTCTCCCTAAGATGATGATCGACGTCAACCACCTGACCATCTCAGGAGTTGGGCTGTTAGCAACTCAGATGACTGGTAGGTCTCCTAGCATCTTTGAAAATGTTGTTGCAAATTTCCAGACAGGAGTTATCGGGATAAACTGACCACATATTTGGAATCTATATGGTTAATTTGCAAGACATACTGGGTATGCAAGTCCAGCAATGCCGAACCAAGTCACTGAAAGAGGAAGTGACATCCTTACTGTCCATTTTCATTTTGACACCAAAGAACACTATGACACGTAAATGTAAATGCAATAGACTGTGGGCACTGTTTTGGTTATTACATTTGAATACTGTCTGCTATACAGCAGATTAAGTCTTGAAAAATGTTATTGTTATAATATATAATATATATAAAATGATATATGTTATACATTTTAATTTTAAAATTGTTGCAAAATGGTGTAAATATTGTTTGCATAAATGGAAAATCAGTTTACATTGTTTATATTGCATTTTCACATTTTAACATTTGAATATTGTCTAAATGTCAATCAGTTTTTCCATTTTCTTTTTGATATGGTCATAGAATATTACCAGTATGTGAAATGAAAAAGCAAATTGGACCATAGCATTTCCACTTTGATTTGAACTCAAATGACATATACATATGTGGAAAATCAAAACGCTATTGTGGAATTAAATTTTCATTTTTGAGTTTATATTATCATTTTAATATCGGTCGCCTATAGGCTTCCATACAACAGACACACTTTCCAATGATTTGCATACATGGTCGATGTTGTGTCTTTGATCTCAGCATAACTCATGCAAATACACATTTTGATTCAATGTGTGATTTTAATATCATATCATAGTCCTCGCGGGCACAGATCCCAACAGGTAGGCTGGTTGTGACGTAGGCTGCCACCAGTCAACCCTCCCCCTCCTCCTCCTCCCTACATCCACCCCCACCGTCCCGCCTGCCTCCCAGCTGCGTCCGCCGCTGTCCTGTCTGGCCGCCCCGGTGTCTGCACCGCGCTCCGCACACCCTGCCCCGCTCCCACCCCGGACCCGAAAGCCTCTGCCTCCTCGTTCACCACCCCCGGCTCTCCCACACCCCCCCTACCCGGTGAATGCACCAGCGCCGAAAAGATGACGGGCATCGCCGCCGCTTCTTTCTTCTCTAATTCCTGCAGGTTCGGGGGCTGCGGTCTCCAGTTTGAGTCTCTCGCCGAGCTCATCGTCCACATCGAGGACAATCACATCGGTGAGTCGGGCCAGAGGGGGAGCCGCAGCTAGCTGGCGTTAGCGAGCGTCCTAGCTAGTTTAGCTAAACGTAGATAGGCTCGGCTTTGCATTCCGCTATTCGCGCTGCTTGCTCTCCGTCGAGCCTCATCGGAGTGCGAGTTTTCCCGCAACATGGGACTTGTATTCCTCTGAAAAACACAGCCACGCTCTATGAAATGAAGGCACCGCTTGTTTTTCTCCTGCAGTAGCCGCGATAGTTACCTTTAACAGCGGTACCTCGACTTGGAGGGCCGCGTAGGTCTCATAGGTGTAACTAGCATCCCGAGCAGGCAGCGGTTTCACAGCTAACGTTGCAGAAGAGCCAGTGTTTACGTTTTCAGGCCTGATGCGGTGCAGCCGTGGTTCCTCTCATACCACGGGTGTGTATTAGGGATGCCGAAAGTCTGTCACTTTCGCCACCTGAGGTGTCATCAAGATACCCGTCTTTCGTAGTGATAACCTATGATGTTGGTGTCACTTCATTACCATTGACGCTGCATCAGTGAAACCAAGCTGTTGTGGCAGACATGCTCTGACATAATTAGATTTTCTTTCACATGCACAAGTTTCAACTTGTTGCACCGCTAATTCAGTTTTCATCTTACATTATAAACCCTCTGATAACTGTTACCTGGCATGTAATAGACTCCTACCATCAATTTACCCACCATTTAACATCTGACAGACAAAAGTAGCTACAGGGTAAATACTACAGTTTGGAAGAGTACCAAAATAATGCAGTTGTGTCTGCACAGAAATGAAGTTACAAGTATTGTTTCTCTCTTGATGGTCATTGATCACATGTATGCACTTAAATGTAAAGGATTACTGAATGTGATAAATGTGGCCATTCAAGAAGAAAAAGGACATGCAGAAGTGACTGTAGACACTGTAAATACAGTGTTATTTAGAGTCATTAACATGTCTTAACGTTTGATGAATGCAAAGCTGCAACATTAGTCAAATAATTTTTTAGTTGATATAAATAAATAAATAAATTGGCAACTGTTTTTATAATAGAATAATGGTTTTAATATTGTTTTTAAGTAAATATGGCAAATGACAGTGATGATGTCATGTTATTTCTGAAAATAAATGGATTATTTTTGGTGTTTTGGACTGTTGGTTGGACACAATAGGACATTTTAAACTTTACTGTTGACTGTGGTAAATCAAAACAGGTACTTTCCCTATTTTGTGACATTTTAAAAACAAAACATTTTGGGCAGATTACTTGATAATGAAAATAATTGTTAGTTGCAGCCCTAACTGAGTGTTTCTCTGACATTCATATGTAGCCTGTTTAGTAGCCTGAAATGTAATGCTTATTAAATATTTAATATTTTTTGAAATGCTGATCCAACTCCGACTTCTGCTATAACATGAAACAATCCACTCATGTAGATTAACCTATAATCCACCGTAGCAAATTATACCACTGGACTCAATAATGTCTAACAAAGTTGATACGGTCTAATTGTTATTTGTGGCGTGTATCCATCCTCAGGAGGCTGTTTGAAGGGGACAACGGGGTGGGGGTGGTGGGGTTGTAGAATGGATGCTTCATTGAGCCAGTCTCCATGGCAACTGGCTGTCTCTAAAGGGGTTGGGGGCAGTATATTGGCTGAGTTATTGCACACCTGCCATCTCACCAACAAAAGAGCGCTCCCGTGCAGCCAGCTGTGGCGAGGACGCCCAACGTGATGTCACATGATACGAGGATGGGACTGATGTGCTGATGTTTAGAAAGGTGATGAGGTTTTTGTGACTGGAGGCGAAAGTGGAGTGGGGTGGGGTGGGATGGTGATGTTCACTTTGCATCCTACCATATGCTCCCTGGATCACTTCCAGATTAACCAGAGAGGGGAAATCAACACTATGAATGGCCATTTGATTGTTTTGGGGGGGTTTTCTAGATCACAACATTGACCCAAACTAACCAGTAAACAACTAAAAGATATAAATGCATATTCTCTCCTCGGTCCCCCAAACAAAACCTCACAGGAGTTGATAAATATGTGCTCCATCTGGCTCTTAGCTTGACCTTTGACCCTAATCGTCAGCTGAGCAGAATGGCGGTTTACCAGTCAGATCACTTGGATTAATGAGTTGCCCCTCAGCTTGCTTTATACTGCAGCTGGTCAACAGCAGCAAGATCACACAGTGTGTAATCAATACTGCTCACAGATCAGTTACCACGGGGATAAGTGTGACAGATGGAGGGGATTTAGGTAAAGGGTGTGGGAGACGAGGAAGTGCTAGTGGTATATACATATATATATATATATATATATATATATATTTATTTTTTGCTTTCCACTCCCCTTTTGGTTTTGAAGTGGTGTAGCGGTGTGATCAATAATCAATCAGAAGATAGGCTAACTTGATCCTGCTAACTCCTCCATGTGAGATAAGCTGTTTGAAGCTTTGTAGATAACAGATTGTGGTGTTTCCTGCGGAGCGCTAACAGATTATGAAAACAATGCCGCTAACCATGAATCAGATAATCTAGAGGTGACAGTAGGCTTGTGCTAGGAGCAGTAAAAGTGAGTCAGTGGGTCTCAGGTCAGTGTACAGATGAGTGTTGGCCCGCGCTAGAAACATTTGGTCATTTCTGTAGACAACACTGTCCTCTTGTGGTAGGACATTTCATGTGCTGCATAGCCAAAATGAGCATTTCTGCCTGCTGGTTTGGTCCCCCCTTGTGTGTATCTCAGTACTTAATTTGGGCCCCTGCCTCCTCTGACGCAGCACATCACAGCCGACGGCAAACAGAAGTTAACAACAGATGAGCTTGCCATGATCCTTTCCGTGAGAAAATAGGTTAATGTGCGGGGCTTCAGTGTTGAGCTCATCCTAGGAAAAAAAAAAAGTAAGAGGAATAGCAGGCTTCCAGTAACATGCCCGCAACTGTTTAGATTACAGGTGAATACAGGAGGAAATGGGTTTGGTGGACTGTGTTTAGTGTGGTGTTTGGTTGTTGTCAGAGGCTTTGTGCGGTGGCTCTAGGTAAGGCTTGAGGAATGTAATGATGTCAGTCTCATTTGCCTGCGTGCACACGGCATCGTCGAGCTCTGTCCTCACCTGCACAAGCACATACCTGCCTCTTTCCTCAACAAAGAAGTTTAGGCAGGGAGGGGAAGATAGATAGAGATTAAAAGTGGGGGATGAGATTTGAAAGAGAAGGTTAAGAAAGGAGAAATCTAAGGACGGGCACAGGGAAATCCCAAACATCTCAACTTTGTTTAGACAAAATTAACTTTTTTTTTCTCCATTTGGATTTGGTTTTACAGCTCAAATTTAAGCCTGAATTGTGGTTTGACACCAGGAGTCAGGCCAATGCTATGTTGTAATAATGCGGGCCCTGCTCGAGCATGCTGATCATTAACCCACAGTAACTTTTAAAGATGTAATCATTCAACCCACAGGCTAAGCCGGGCTGTATTTCTTTATCTGCTGTGGTTCAGGGAGATGGTAAACATGGTATGGAGAAGCAGTTTTTACTTGTCGGACAATAAGAGACAGGAAAGCCCCTTTACTCCTCGTGTTAGTCATTTAGATTAATGATATCAGTGCAGAGCAAAGGAGGTCTTTAGTGAATTAGCTGAATTTGTCTTTGCATTTGTTTCTTTGTTTGCTTTAAGGGCGGAGAAATTATTGAATGTTATTGTTTATGATAATATGATCTTATCATGTTTTGGTAAAGTTCTGTTTTCAAAGCTGACTGTATATATTCTGCTGGTAGTTGAAGGTTTTGTTTGCCACATAAGATGATCTCATGTAATGTTTAACAGTGTAGCACAGTTAGTTGTTTTGAACATTCATTTTATTATTTTATATGTAGAGCTGCAACTCCTGATCATTTTAATTGAGTTGAGCTGCAACTAATTATTTCTATCAAAAGTTAATCTGCAGATTATTTTTATCAATTCATCTTTTTCTCAACAAAATAAAACTTCAGAAAATAGTGTAAACATCTGTTTAAATTTCTTAGAGAACAAGGTTTTTGAATGAACAGTCAAAAATCTAAAGTTACTCAGTTAACTATGATGCATGACACAAAAAGCATCACATCTGAGATGCTAAAAGCAGCAAATGTTTGTCATTTTTACTTTAAAAAATAGTAAAATCACTGGTAACATTCTGTCAACTATTAATCGACTATTTGTTGCCACTCTATTATTGAGATGGCTTTATTAATTTCTATGGTGTATAAAATGTAAAAATGAAAAAGCCCATCACAGTTTGATGAAATCCTGATGAGACTTTCAGATATCTGGTTATGTCTGACATTCAATTCAGCATAACATGAAAAAATCAGCAAATGCTCACAATTGAGGAGCTGAAACTGGAATTTTGGGCATTTTGCTCCAACATGGCTATGAAGTGGTATAATCCAAAAATTGATTCATCCTTTCAGTTGTATTTATATGATTTTTCATGTATTTGCCATCTCCTGATGTTAATCAGTAATCAGTCAATTAGATTAATATCACAATAATATATTTTTAACCATGTAGCTGAGCCTCAGTTGCCAGATTGTTTCCCATCCTACTTTCAGAGGTGTGACACGGGAAGGGGGCGTGTGTTTGTGTGAGAGAGCATGTTCACCATACTTCCTAAATGACCTGTCAGGGTGTAGCGGAGCAATTAGTGGGTCGGCATCCCAAACTGGCAACTACAGACGCTCTCTTTTCACGCTACACATACATCCACATACACACCAGGTCACACACTATAGCTTTGCGGAAGTGGCAGGGCCTGAGCGCCCCACCAAGCACTGGGAAGTGTAATTACAGAGAAGTTTGGCTTTTCCCCCACCCATATCCCCTCCTGCTCCCTCTCCTCCTCCTCCTCTCCTCTCCCTCCATCCGGCTGCCTGCTGCTCTAGAAACACGTTAAAATGCTCTCTGTGGCTTAATTAGCAGCCTGCAAAACAAGCCATGCATTCTTGGCCTGGTTTCAACACATACACACTTCTACAGACACACGCAGACCCATACACATGTGCACTTGCATATGGACACATGCACATGCTGTGTATTCAGCAGGGGGCAGCAAAGTGCTGCTAGTGAGAGATGGATGTCTGTGCTGAAAGGAGTGGAGAGGCTGTTGATTGGTTGCTGCTTTTAATGACAGCAGTGCTAATTAGGGAGATATTTATAGACCCTTGAGAATCTGAAACGTCTCAGACTTGCAGCACACAGAAACATGCACATACAAATGCAAAACACACATAGGGCACTCTGCTAATGCACCGTGTAGATAAAAAAAAAAACATGATTAAAGGGATTAAATATGTGAAAATTGATGTGTGTGTGTGTGTGTATGAGTGTGCATGTACAGGTCCCCTTGTGCTCCAGCAGCAGGATCAGCAGTGTGTTGGCTTCCTGTCCTGCTAGGTGAGCGGAAGTCGTAAAGCCGGTGAACATTTACTACAGCTCTCTCTCTCTCTCTCTCTCTCTCTCTCTCTCTCTCTCTCTCTCTCTCTCTCTCTCTCTCTCTCTCTCTCTCTCTCTCTCTCTCTCTCTCTCTCTTCCTCCTCCTCTCTCGCTCTCTCTCCTGCTCTCCTGCTCTCTCTGTGCACCTGGCTCACTCCATTTCCGCCAACAGCCCCCCCTCTCCCCTTCATCCCCCCTTCCTCCCTGCAAACACATGCACACACTTACCTCATCTCAAAATCCCGAACTGCTTGCACATCTCAACTTATTAACTCGGGCACTTCCTCGTCCATTACTTGTCCTTTAATACTTGGCTACTATACGCTGACTTCAGACAACCTTTTTTCCACAGTTACAGTTTTCCTTACACTTTAATCCTGATATGTAGAAGTGTTGACCCCTGGTTCATTATAGTACACAGTGATTCTGTAAGTTCTTATAAAGATCAATTAGTTAGTCATAAATCATTAAAAACTATTCTGATTCTATCCTGTTTTGAAACTATTAGTCACTGAATAGGTTATGATAGACTGCTACCAGCTTCTTCTTGTTTTTCTCAGTGTAACAAGAGTGTAAATTGTATATATCTTTAGTATACTGACAAAACGATTAATGTCAACAAGCCATATTAAAGCCAGTTTAGACCAAAGCTTCACAATGAGACGATATTCTCAGAACATTTTAGGGAACAGTTTTAGCAGCGGAAACTGGCCAGAAAATAAAAATGTTGGTCAATGAAAAGAGAGGATCACCTCAACAGTTAGTTTGAGGAACAGCCACATCTGTATGACACAACCCTTAAAATTTACAATGAGCAAATTTGCAATAAAAATGCGATCCAGATTCTTGACCCTCTTTTTATTTTTGTGTGTGTTTTCGGCATTTCATCAATACTAGAAATGCAGCTATAGCAAGTTACAGACTATCCTCATCTATATGTTAAGATGCCTCAAAGTATCCAGCTGCAAAAAAAACCTGAAAAGGTGGCAGTTAGAGCAGAAGTATAGCGTCGTTGCTATGGAAACGATACACTGTGCCGTCTACTGGTGTGAGCTGGCAGGTTTCAGAACACTGTGGATTGGCGCATTTCAAGTAACTTGTCTCGTCGCGAATCTTTGGTCTAAATGATGTCTATTAATTGAAAACTAATCAACATATTCATTGATAATTGAAATAATCATTTTTTTCTGATATGAGACAACCCTTTGTTCACAATTGGGTCATATTTCTATGTGGCTGGTCTTGACAGCTACATTATAGTTTATTTTACTGTTCTAGTAGTTAAATGAGCAATTAACACCTCTCTTTTTTTATCCACATTACATGTATTTACACGCTCCTTGTTAAAAGCCCTCAGTAGCCGTCTTGTTAATATCATCACATTATATTAATCCACTGATGTGCTAGTGCTTAGTTGATTTTTTTTCTTCTTCTTAACCACTGTTACTCAGCCCTGCTCCAGAAAGCCTCCAACTCAGTGGCTTTTAAAAAGGTCAGATTTACAGATGCTGCCAGCTCTCACTATACTGTCTCGTGACTCAGCCTTGTCAGTGATGTAGGTTGAGGTTGAGGTTTGTGTGTGTCTGTCTGTCTGTGTATCTGTGTGTGTGTGTGTGTGTGTGTGTGTGTAGGTGCACGCAGAGCCCTGGTCTCTACATCTAAACAGCAGGTAGGATTATTAAGGTTCAGCTATAAAACACTGTCAAAGACCACCTCTGTGGACCACCTCTGATGTGTGTGTGTGTGTGTGTGTGTGTGTGTGTGTGTGTGTGTGTGTGTGTGTGTGTGTGTGTGTGTGTGTGTGTGTTGACAGATGAATGTTCCTGCTATCCTGTTTCCTTCTCTAACCCTTTCAGTGCTGTGTATTGTTATACTCACAGTATAGGATTGTAGTCTGTGCAGCAGCAGTGTTAGTGTGTGTGTGTGTGTGTGTGTGTGTGTGTGTGTGCGCGTGTATGTGAGTGTTTCTTTTTCCTCTAGTTGTTTTCTTGTTTGCTGGTCTCCTTGGTGTTCTCCTGCACTGTGGGAAGTCTGCATTCTTTTTTATTTATGAGGTGTGAAAGCCTGAAAACCAAAGGACTAAGATGGCCAACACGCAAACACACACACACACACACACACACACACACACACACACACACACACACACACACACACACACACACACACACACATTCGGGACCGTTCTGTTAATTGTTGCGCAAAGATGATCCAGTTCTTGGATCTGAACTGCAGTACATCTGCTAGCCATTACATATGCAGCTGCAATTATGCCTATGCACACACTCACACTCACACAGACATAGACATGCACGCCATGGCACAAACCTACTAGCTGTTTTTGGTTTGAATTCCTCAGAACGTTCCCCCGTCGAACACTTGATGGCACTGGTACATCACAGAAGCCCCACCCGCAGAGTTTTCATGCACACTTGCTCCTGTTTTCCAGAAGGTGGGAGGTGGGGCTTTGAAGTTAACACTGCTTCCCTCAGGCAGTGGAAGTTGCCTACTGTAGTGTTACTGACTTAGCAAGTCAACTGGAAAAAGCGAGTGTTTGTATGCGTGTGTCTTGAGTAATACACTGTGTACATTCATCACAGCCTCCGAGTCGCTCCTTCACTCTCGGATGAATTTCCTCTTTGCCACATTTAGTCTCTGCCAATGATTAAGCAGCGTTGGGTAGGGGGTGGGGGGATTGGTCATTGGTAGTAAATTAGCGAGGGCTTGGCGCTGGCGTAATAACGTGCCACTTATGAAAGTATTCAAAATGTATGTGCGGCTGCTGCACATTAGACACTAATACAGAGAACGCAGTGTGAGAAAATCTAGTCATTTATCAGAGAATCTGGCATGAAGAATAGACGTATGAGTGCAGTCTGACAAGAAGAATAGATGTACAGTATGAGTCAACTACATACTAAGAGTATTCACTCAACAGTTTCCCTCCACAGAGAGAAGTGATTCATCTGAAATGTCTTTCTCACCATCTGTCTCTCTCAGACACAGATCCCCGGGTCCTGGAGAAGCAGGAGCAACAGCAGCCCACTTACCTGGCCTTAAGCTACATCAACAGGTACACACACAAACCAAAGGTGTTCGCCCACAGAGGGCAGCATTGCTCCACCAGTGAAACTGTCCATGTGTGTGTGAATGTGTGTGTACATGTGTCTTGCGGAGAGCAAGCTCGAATGACTGATGTCTTCCCATAGACACAGCAGTGACTCATCCACAGGCCAGAAAACCACACAACACAATCACTCCCGACTCCCCGCGCTGCAAACGGCAAAGCCAAAGCCGGCAGGATTACAACTTGTGTGTTTGTGTTCGTGTGTGTGTCTGTGTCTGTGCTTGTGATGAGTGTGGTGAACCAATGTGTCAAGTCCCACTTAATGCCCCATTAAATCACTCCAAGAGCCAGTGTTGAGAAAGATAATAGTGAAACGGAGAGAGGGAGAGTGAGATTTGTTTTGTGTGGTAATTGTTCATTTGGAAAGGTTGTAAATGCCATGTGTATTTACTGTGTACTGTATATTGTTGTGATGACTGTGTATTGTACTGTGTACTGTTCATTCAGCAGCTCAGTTATGTCTTGTAAAAATTCAGACTACCCACTCATAGCAACAATCTGTAGTGTGGCCATAATTTGATTGACTATTAAAAGCAGAAATAGCACTACAGAAAGTAAGGGACAACAAACTAAAGTAGAATATAAGTACGTCGAAGAGGTTGGGTCTTGTTTTTATTGTTATTTCCTTGTAATAACAATAACAATAATAATAATCATCATCATCATCATTGAGGTGAGTACAAGCTGAGATCTGGGAATACTACGACATTGCTAGTAAGAAGTCAAGACAGGACAAGAAACACGAGCAGTCAGAGGAATAAAAACTGAGAGCTATAAAGTCATCAGCCAAACTGTCAGTTGTACATGTATCACATTATAAATCAACTCCTCCATTTGAATGAATTTGAACTAACAAGTAATTTGTTTTGAATGAATTCAACCTCAACCCATATGCAGGTCAGTGGCCAGTGAGCTTGATTACCATTCATTATAGTCTTTATATATACTGCAGTATGTGTTTTGAGATGTCACTATGTCAGACATGGTTGTAGAAAAAGTTTCTCTGCAGTTTTGATGCCTCCATTATTGGCTCACTTGTGTGGGCAGCTTTCTGTTGAGTCTTCAGATTTGTTGTCGTTGTAGAGTAAGGCAGCTGCTTTTTTACAAAGTTTGCCACCTGCAGTGCCCCCCCCCCAAAAAAAAAAAATATATATATATATTACCACACACTGCCTCTCTGATGCTTTGCTGTTGTGGCTATTTCATTAGCACAGCTTTGCTTGCCAGTGTCCTTATCCATATTTCTCATTAGCTTAGTTTACTGATAGGTCAAACAGCATCCAATAGGTCAGGTTGCTAGTTTTAAGAACGCCCTCTGCTGGATGACAAGATAACTACTTCAAATGGACCGTTGCAGTTTATAGACTACATTTTGAATTTGAACAGGTCATTACAGTTAAAATGTTACATTTTTCCTCATGTAGGAATGACTGTTTGAATTTGGGGGAAAAAGTGTCAGTCCTACACACACATATTTTCAGTTCAGTGAGGGATTATTACTGACTTTCCTTCTTACTTGTAACGATCTAGCGATGTTGGTTTGCTTCGAGATCTCAGCAGTTACTTCTATGAATACCGCTAATGTTAGCAAAACTGAGAGGATAGCCAAAACTACAAAAATAAGACCAACCATCAAAATACTTAATTTTACAAGCAAACGTTAAAATGATTGTTTTGTATTACGTTTAGCATCAGTGGATAATTGTCTGTATTTTAGGGGTTGAAGTTGAACATGGCTATGAAGTGGGAGGTTTGTTGTTGAGTGACATGAAACATGGCCTTGTCATGGGATTTACTGATGATACCTCTGGCGTACTGTCAGGTTCATGACGGATGCGGCGCGCCGGGAACAAGAGACTATGAAGAAGAAGGCCACTCCCAAACTGTCCCTGTCCATCACAGGCAGCGTGTCCCGGAACAGCACGGCCACACCTCCTCGCCACACCAGCGGTAACCTGACGCCTCCCGTCACACCCCCCATCACCCCTTCCTCCTCCTTCCGCAGCAGCACACCTACAGGTACGGCAGTTGTGTGTGTGTGTGTGTGTGTGTGTGTGTGTGTGTTGAAATGTTGTGTGAGAGGAGGAAAGATGGATTGTTGGTATGTGTGGAGTGATTGAAAGTGTTGAAACTGACTAATGCAAATTACTGCCACCGGTTGTAACAGAAGAAAGCTTCAGTTATTGTTGCGCCATTGAGAGAAATGTTTATTCAAGAAAAGCAACGCTGTGATGAGCAAATGAAAATATCTGTAAGGCAAATGGAATGAAGATTATTTCATACTCGGTGAATGACTTCATCACCAGAGCAGGAAAACTGGCATATATAACACATTTTTTTGCACTAACTATCCCCTTATACAGCAATATAAACTGTAAATACAAACCTCAGATTATTTACTTTTAACCATAAAAAAGTGATTTGTAATGGGATGGGATTTGTTCATTTTTCATGCCAATTAACATATTTCCCTAGAAATTTTGAAACATTAAGAAAATCTGGTTTAAGAGTGGAAAGTGGAAGAGGCTTAAACCCAACCACTGTCTGCTGTTGTTTGTGTGTTAGGTTTGGTGGCTCCTGCAGTGAGCAGACCAGTCAACACTCTGCTAATTACATAGCAGCTGTCACGCTGTGTGTTTGCATGGGGCCGTGTGTTGCACAGCCCAGAAGCAGATGTCCAATTCCAGCCCAAATGGTTCCAAACGTAGTGTTAGGTCTGGGCTTATACACCAGCACAGCTACACACACACACACACACACACACACACACACACACACACACACCCTCTTTCAACATGTGCCAGGGTGCCATCCATTTCCTCATGCTGAGGTGCAGCATTTCCTGTGAGATGGTGGGGGGTCAGTGGGTCTTTATGTGTCTATGTGTGTGCCTGTGCCTCAACATTTCAGTAATGTGGTATGTGGATGCCTGTTTGTGTGTGTGTGTGTGTGTGTGTGTGTGTGTAAGTGGAAAATATTCTACACTTAGCAAAGCACTTTTTCCAGGCTGAGCAATGGGGATCACTCCCACTTAATGATCTCTTTCTTAGTGCCAGCCCCTGCGTTTTGACTCACAGGCACAAACACACACTCACTCACACACACACACACACACACACCACTGCTGTTTTGTCTGAGCAGGGCTCTCAGTGACATGTGGGCGGCTAACACACCACAGTAGGAGCAGAGTACAGAGAAAAGTATTAATAAAAAGTCGAATATTTCTATTTGGTAAATTCCCAAAGCATGATGTCCTTTGGATATGTCTCCATTCATATTTCATCTGGAATGACTGTAATTGGTTTTGTCCTGTGTATATCCGTTCTGCCTCCAGGCAGTGAGTATGATGAGGAGGAGGTAGACTACGAGGAGTCGGACAGTGATGAGTCGTGGACCACAGAAAGTGCCATCAGCTCTGAGTCCATCCTCAGCTCCATGTGCATGAACGGGGGAGAGGAGAAGCCGTTCGCCTGCCCCGTCCCCGGCTGCAAGAAGAGATACAAGGTAAAGGAAACACCAGAGGACGACAAAAGTCAGCCCCGGCAACACAGCCATAGAAACACAAAGTTTAGTGGTTTTCTGATGAAGTCCACACTGGAGCTATTGTCTGAAAATCACATGGCTAGACATCAAGTTTTAAAAAAGCACATTGTAAATCCAGAATGTCGTGATTAGAAGTAGCGATAAATATATCATAGCGTATTTGCTTTGGTTGGAATTTTATTACAGCTGCTAACAAAAACCTCATTCAGCTGGTCGTCCCTGCCCTTATAATAATGGACAGTGTGGGAACATTTCTTTCTCATGCCCTTTTCAGACCAAAACAGTGACGTGGGATGGAGCCACATTTGCTGTTTATGAATGGATCAACATTTGTTATCCAACCTGGCTTAAAACCACTTTGCGTCCGACCTGTGTTTGACGCAGGTTCGATATTATTCAGCTTTGAAATAAAAGGCAGAAAGGACTAGTTCAACATTTTGGGAAATATGCCTTTTCTCTTTCTTGCTGAATTAAATGAGAAGATCAGTAGCACTGGCATATCTGTCAAATATGTTAAATATGAAAGTACAACTGGCAGTTACTTAGCTTAGATCAGCACAAAGCCTTAAAACAGGGAAGAAACTTGCTCAGTCTGTAACAAAAAACCAAAATTCCTGGCACTTCTAAAGCTCATTAAGCTTATTAAGATGTTATATATTTGTTTGTTTATTTGGTACAAATAACAAAGACAATTAAGATTTTACAAGGATTATGTGTTGGACTATTTCTTAGCTTGGCACAGTGACTTCTTGGCAGTGGTGACAAGTCTCATGGTGACTTCCATGAGTGGTAACATGTTAGTTAATTTAATAGGACTTTGTTACCTTTGGACAGAGCCAGATTTGCCATTTGCCGTTGTAGCAGTGGCTGACTGATATGAGTTGGTGTCAATCTTGAAATTTCTCAAAATGTCAGCCCCCTAAAAGAGAACTGCACCATCTTATAACATTGTTGGACACCCAATGGATTGTCACTTCAGGCAGTTTATCAGATTTCACACAGCTGTAACCCCAAAAGACCTGTAAACAGACTCTGATGTGCAAAATCAGTGAAATCAGACTCTACTGGTGACACAAGTTTAAACATGATGGAGTTGTGTATGAGCTGCACTCCAAGAACACTTTCAGAATGGTTCTTGATTGTGCAACATCATGAGGTTATGAACCGGCGTCAACCGTGCAGTGTGTGCTACTACAGCTGTCGACCTGGCTTCACCTGCCATCAACCTGTGACTGCAAGTCAGGGTCAAACACAGGTTGCAGTATTGCGTGTCAAGCATGTTGTTGTGTAATGCAGTAATTGTAATCTTCCTCATTCATCTCTGTACTCCGCTTCTCTTATTCCCCCCCGTGTCTTCTTCAGAATGTGAACGGTATCAAGTACCACGCCAAGAACGGCCACCGCACACAGATCCGTGTGAGGAAACCCTTCAAGTGTCGCTGCGGCAAAAGCTACAAGACCTCACAGGGCCTGAGACACCACACCATCAATTTCCACCCACCTGTCTCCACCGAGATCCTGCGAAAGATTCAAGGCTAGAGCTCGTGGTCACATCCATCAACTGCCCCAAACATAGCCCTGTCCTGACTGTCCTTACCTTCCCCTTTGATACACATCCCACACACTAAAGGATCAAGTGCATGCTTTAAGTTGTTTCATTTCTATTTTGTTTTTGTTGTTTTTTCATCTTTTTGTTTGTTTGTGTCACATATATTTTTTTTCTATCCATGTTATATCACTTGTATTTTTGAAAAAAGTATATCTTTGTAGTATTTTTATTGTTGTACATTTGCACATTTCGTATATGCTATCACGTCAGTTTTTCTATTGTTTGACTTACATAAGGTGCTAACTGTAAAAAACAACAGAAAGAAAAGACAAAAAAACAAATGAAAGAAACGGGGAGGGTGGGAAGGGTTGTAAAAGAAGATGTGAAACAGAAAGCGCAACCAAGTCCTGACCCCACTTCTCTGCTCACATATGAGCGGGATGAAGTTGACTTTTTAGTGCTGATCTAAGCCCAGTGGTTGTTACACTCCTTAACAGTCAGACGCTGAGAGTTCGCTGAGCCTGGATCTGTGCCTTCACAGTAACTTCTGGGGGTTTAAGTGAGAGTTAAGTTATACTTTAAATAGATATATTGATATATATAAACAATAGACAGATACTGTATGTATGTGTACATAAAAATATATAAAAGTATTCATGAGCATATACAGCTTTATTTTATATATTTTTGTCAGTGTTTTAGATAGTGTTTTTTTTTCTATGTATCAGTAAGTGTTCCTTTCATTCCTTATTTGCTGAGATGGCCAGTTTAGTCACCTCAGAGGTCAGATACAAGGTCAAACAAGCTGGATGACTTTAGGTCCAGAGAATCAAAGTTTCTCTCGCCACATCCTAGAGTTTAGGAGCTAGTAACGCCTTTTTGTTTGACATGCCCTGAGTTGTGTACAATATTTTACTATTGATCAGGAAGGGGTATAAGAGCACGGCCCAAGCCAATTATCCATATCTGAAACAGTCCATTGAAACGTTCACCCCCGCAGAAAGCCATCCATGTATTCCACATCTACAGCATTTCCGGATAGGGTTTCTCATTCAGAGTGCCAGAGCTGTGTTCCAGAGACTTAGCCGCGAATGCAGGTTAAGCGTCATGCTGTATTCCAGTTGCCAAGATCTTTGTTGTTTTGTTTTTCCATGATCGTTGCCAACAGCTCTCCACTGCCAAACATTGACCATACCATGTGCCTGATGAGGGTGGGGGTGGGAGGGATAGGGGGAGGGCGGGGGAAAGAAAGAGACTGTCGTAATGGTTTCAACCGTGGAGGTCGCCAAACGTGTGGCAATGATTTTCTTGTTCATCGCGCCTCCAGAATGAGTGGATGTACACTGAATGTTTTTTTTCACGCATGCTTTCTGTGTCGTAATGGGAGAAATATGTGTGAAAGAAAGAGGGCGTGTTTGTATTTGAAAGAGATTACCATCTACAACCTGTCATTTGTGTGTGTTGTAGACAACAGCATTCCAGTTCATTGTATGTACAGATGTTTGTGTATAAGTGTGTCTGTGTTACTTTTTTCAGCAGTATCCAAGTCATCAGCCTAGAGTGTTATTGTATGCTGTGTGTTTCAGTGCCAGGCCGCTGGTTTTAACTCCTGTGGAGCAGGATGGCTGGTTGGCTGGATGGCGTGTGTTGCGTCACGTATTGTTGCAGTGGCCAACTTGTTGCCCCTGACAGGGATTTCCTCATTCATTGCCTCAAGAAAAACAAGAGTGGTGCAGTGCCCTGTGCCAAGACACATTCATCCATGACATCATTTCCCTCATCATGCACAAAGTTTGTTTTCTGTCTCTTTTGTTCATTTGATGGGTACGGTGACCTCTGACATGCACACATCCTCCAGTCCTCTAGTCTGCCATTGCCATGGACACCATGGGGTTAGCGTGGCAAAGGGATTTTTTTTTTTTTTATTGACTTTTTGGAAACACTTCTATCTCCTTAACACCTCATTTCTTTTTATATTATACCAAGTAACATACACCTGTGACTTGAAATGCTTTCTATTACTGTGCTGCTAAACAAATAAGCACAAAAGGTGGCCTGAAAGACATCCATGTCTATTGTAAAGCACCAGATCTGTAAAATCTTGGTATCAGTTTACATCAGAGTACATCTGTGGACTTACTAACCTGACAGTAACCCTGACATAATGGTTTGCGTGCGTTAGGAAAGCTTCATTCCAGAGAGAGTTTCCGTGGCCGGGATCAGAACAAAGCAGAGATGGACAGAGACGGAGAGGCTCCAAGTCGAGCTCTGTCAAACACTCGTAAAACCATCCCCGCTTCACGGACATCGCCGTTGCCATGGCAATAGTTTCAGAGAGGGGGGAGGGGGTGCAGGAGCGGAGGCTGTGTGCAGGAGGAGATGAGGGAGGGATTTCAATATACCGTGTACAGTGAATGTATTGTGACGTGCGTCTGTTGTCAAGTTGCTTTTAAATTATATTTTCGTATGTAACGTGGAGACCAATGTTTCCTTTTTGTATGGGGGGACAACAGGTTCTGAGCAGAATGACTTGTAAATGATGTCAAACTGTCTTTCTATATAAAAAAAAGGAAGCTGCTTAAATGCTAACAGGAAACACCTGGAAAAAAAAAAAGCAAAATAAAGTAAAGAGCTCTTAAGCTCAAACTGACGGTCTCTCTTGTCTGCTGTGTGACTTTTACAACCAAATGAAGCACAATATTTGCGAGCCAGTGCATTTAGACAAGCTTACTTTATTCATAAAGATCTTTGCAGTTCACACCTAAACCACCATCCTGACATTCTCACATGGAAAAGGGCTGCATCGGACACAAGACATACACACATTAACCTTGTGATTACTGGGCATGTGCAATTTTGAAAGCCTGAACACAACACTGTCAGGGGTGGGGGGTGTCACTTTGTAGTGACAGAAAAATTGACAAAGCAGTGATATGGAGCCATGTGGATACACACACACACACA
The DNA here is from genome assembly GCF_027409825.1 of Scomber japonicus. Lineage (NCBI taxonomy): Eukaryota > Metazoa > Chordata > Actinopteri > Scombriformes > Scombridae > Scomber > Scomber japonicus. Next base: position 20,206,634 of record NC_070592.1, on the reverse strand, counting down.
CACACACACACACACACACACATACATACATATAAATAACATTCACTCAAGAAGGTTGACATGAACGTGTGCACATTGCAATACTTTTTTTTTTCTTCTCACAATTCTAACTTTAAAACGTGGCAGTACATAACAATAACAGTATCTGTAACTCAGTGTCTAGCAGTCCATTTGCTTTAAAACATGGTACAGAATCTCTCCAATTAAATAAAAAGGAACAGCCCAGCTTCTTAAAGACTGACGGCAGACCAGAAAGTGCACACCAGGAAGTAAAACAACATTGGCCTGTCCATTCGTTCATCAGAAGTAACAATGAGGGGAGACGTGGTCACGACAGTAATTCACAGGTCTCTCCACAACTTATACTTATTTTCATATGTACATTACATTCAGAATAAAGCCTTATTTAGTGCAGATACATGAAAACGTAGTGCTGTTTTTATTTAAACCATCTGACGTCTTTGTTTGCAAAAATCACTATCGTACGAACGGTAGCAGTGTAGTTTGGAAGGAATCAAAGATCACTTCCCATTCAAGTCAACAAAAATATCCCCTTCGGACAACCTCCTTCAATTATAAATAACAGACATCACATATTCAGATTTCACTCTGCATTTACACTTAAAAAAAAAAAAAATCTCTTAATCTTTTCCAAACATTGATGCATGTGGACAATTGAAAGATGAAGCAACTTTGACACTAGAGAATCCTACTTATTGTAAAGAAATATTTATGGTAGTTAAGAACATTTGTGAATCCGAGATACTAAAATGTTTTTGTTTTTCTTCTTCAAAGCCCTGGTTCAAGCTCCTGCTACAATTCACTCTTTTAGTTTGAATGTATGAAATTTTGTAGTTTTGAACACAGAATACTGTATACGCATGCACTACCGATGGTGCTTTAATCCCTTGAAGCAGAAAGATGAGCATTAAAAATAATACAAAAGTAAAGGAGTGGTCCAGCACTATTCCCGAGTGTTAGTGATCCCTTCTCCAGTGTGTGTTAAAGGGGACATATTAGGTTTTTCCTTATTTTCTGTTTGTTACAATGTTGGATGTTCATATTAAATGTGGCCAAAGTTTCAATTTACGAGGTAAATGTAGGTGACGGTAATCCCTAAACAGTCTTCCTATTTTTAAGATGATGTCACCTCATGACGCAACGGTGCAGGGAGATGTCGTATAGTCGTTTGTGAACAGCAGAATAACATTTGAACTATGTTCCCTTTGTTATTTCCTCACAGCAGATGTTTTCCACTTCAGTAGGCATTCTAGTGCATTTCCCACCCGTAAGTTACACCGTTTTGTCATCCAATCAGCAGGTAATGAGCATAATATTTACCAAGCGGAGACATCCTGCTGTAATCTTTGTTGCTGTGGAAATTTGTGCTGTCCACTCTCATATTCCGGATCAGTTTCGGGCTCAAACATTGTACAGATGGATTTGAGAAGTTGACATTTGGAGTAGAGAGTGGGCTCATCAGGCCTTTAATGAGACAGGAGCTAAAACGGCCAGTTTCAGACAGAGGCAGAACTGAGGGGCTGCATAAAGTGCCAGTATAAGATAAATAAGGACTTTTTTTTTTAACTGTGAATCCTGCAAAGCCACTCAAGTGAAGCCCCAGAATGAAAATACAGAGCTGGAAATGAGCATAATAAGTCCCCTTTAAGGTTGGAAGCTAACTTACATGATTAACACCTTGGTGGAGCTGCTGCCAAATGACAAACTGCTTCCTTTCAGAAGTGGACTACATTCTTTCTAACCTTTGTTAAGATTGCAAAAAAGTGCTCGTGATTGTATATTAACAAGACAATTTAACCAAACCTCCAATCGAAATGAACTAACAGCTGAAAACACACATGAACCCATACAGTATGTCACAATTCAAGGTTCTCCCTCTGCTGACCTCCACCCCCCTTTCAGTCAGTCTGCTCAAAGTTGAGCACGTGGCCGTCGAAGTGCGTGAGAACATGCCTCTCGAAGAGCTGCTGCTGACAGTTGAGGGGGAACTGCTCGGAGCAGACGGGGCAGACCTTCCAGTGGCTTTCCACATGCTGCTCGAAGCTGCGCTGCTCAAAGTGGGGCGGGAAGATCACCTCGCACAGGGGGCAGCGCTTGTGAACGTCACTACTGGAGAGGGGAGAAGGAGGGAAGCAGCGGTGGAGACGTGTCAGTCTGGTTTCCTATCGTAAAGCGTGAACAGTGGTATCGTGTGTTTATTGCAGAGACGGACTAGATTAGTGACCCAGGCTGGCACAACAACAACAACTACAGATATCCCTCTAAAGTAACTGCTAAATAGATTCTGAAATTGTTTCGCAATTCAAATTTAAATGTTACAGATTATTATTAGATTATTATTTTCCAGTACACTCAGCTCCAGTACCAAACCACTGTTCTGGGGTGGTCTCAGAAATATCAGACAGACACAAATATTTCAAAACCAGGCCAAATAAAACCAAAACTATCTGCATGGCTGATGGGCTAGTCACCACTAAGGGTAAGTAAGTTTATTAGGACAAAAATCATACTTTGTCTTCATTTAAAGAGCCTTGAATCCCTAAATATATGTATTTAGTAGGTAAATATTATGTATGGGGATGAAAATGAACTATTGGGGTACATATGACAACCATGAAAACCTCTTTACTCTGTAGTCAGCTAGCCGCCTGGGATTTGCATTTCATATCAGCCTTGTTTGACTCTTATTGGGAAAAGCAATGCCTCCCTAAACCCTCTTCTAATTCTATCTACGTCCTCGTCTTTGTTTGTGTAATCTTATTTCTTTACAAAAAACATAAATTTAAAAAAAGGCTATTTATTCTGAAATCATTATGTTTCAGTATGCACACTACCTTGAATCAAAGCAGAAGCTCCTCCTGGCTTCACTGCGTCTACTGGACTGATGGTCACAGGATGGCTGAGCCCCGTCACCCACCTATGATGCACAACACGAGCACACACAAAAAGGATGGAAAATGAAACTCAGAGCTGTGTGCATACACAAACAATAGCTCTAAAAATCTTAACCAAAAATAAGAGATGGATTGGAAGGGCCATGAAATGAGTCAGTAAAGACGAGGCATGTGCAGCTATGTTTCTAATTAAAGCATACGGTAAACCTCCCTCCCTGATCTCTGTTCAATTTGCTCCCAAACAAGCAAAGATATAATCCGACTGACACTTACTGATCTAAGGTCTGTCCCTATGCAAAATCTCACCTAATTATGCTCTCCTGGCCCTCGTTATCTTCGTCTCTGTTGAGCTCTGAGGGAGTGACGTTAATTAGAGCTTTATGCAAATGAGTTCAAAGCTTCATCTTTTAAGGGCGCGCTACTGTTCCCTTCATTCAGTGACGAGCACTCAAGAGACGGAGAGAGGTGAAAGGGACTGAGGGATTACCATGACAGCGATTCATTGGCTGCTGAAAAGACAAAGCGGGAGGACGGGACACCAGAGGCTGGGATCACAGTTAGATTAACAGTATGCTGCTTCAAAATATGTGCAGCCTAATTTACATATACATTAGAATTAAAAGCGTAATTGATGCAGCTACTCTAAAAACGATCCAATAAATGTCATACCAGCCTGAGTTTTAGTTTGGTGGAAGAGTGTGTTTGTGTCCATTTAAGCGTGTCTGTACTTACATTCCGTGGCTCCTCTGGTGATTGCTCCAGGCTCTCGGGGGGGCTCGTGGTGCGTGAGGGCTGGATGCAGACCACCTCTCTCTCCCAGCCTGGTGCTCCGGGGCCCGGGCTAGGGGGTGTGATTGGGGGAGCACACGGAGGTGCGCAAGGTGGGGCTTCGGGTGGAGGACGGGTCATGTGCTCGGGAGACAGTGCAACATCCACTCGGTCTAGAAAAACAGCAAGACGCGGCGCTGTTACAAGCCTGGCTGAAGTGCTGAAAGAAGGTGGGAGAACAAACACAGCCTGAAAGAATGATTGATTTGAGTTTCCTCCCACCTTTCATGGTGTCGGTGGAGTAGGGGTTGCCGTACTGCAGCTCAGCAGGCCTTTGCGGCACCAGGGGTGGAGGGGAGGGGTCCTGGGGATAGGGCATCGGGTAGCGCAGCACCATCGGCTGCCGGACTTCAGCACCTTGGACACCGACCTCCTGCTCCCTTTGCCTGGACGCATATCGCTGCAGCTCCTAGAACACAGATAGACAAAAACAGCATGTCAACACTAAATTTCACATTATTAACATGTCAATAAAACATTTTCTGTTACTATATCCTGTATTCTGCAATGTCCAGTTAAGCAATTCAACTCTGAAAAATGTGGAAAGCTGTGAGCGAGATATTCAGTCAAGGTTTGAACAGTACATTTTCACTGCTGGAACCACAAAAGGGAGTAAGTGCTTAACTCAGAGTTAAGTTTCCTTCTACACTATTGCTGCCCTTTGTGATTATATCTGAAGCAAGAGCATTAGTACCCTACTCATTACTGTAATGGGTGTCAAACTCTGGCTCCCTCTGCTCTGGCTTTGCTGATAGAGGCACTCGCCCTCTCCCTCCTTTACCTCCCTCCATACTCCCTCTTCACTCCATCCGACCTCCACTCCTGATGACTTCATTAGTGCGCTGCTATCAGGTTTAACATTTAAACCAGGGTTGGGAAGGTGAAACAGACACGTCGCGTGGCATTTGCACTGTATAATGGCACTGTACCCATGGGCGAAAGAAGCAAGTATAGATGTATTAATTAGTGGGGAAGGGAAGGAAGCTACCAAAGTGTTAATACACTGAGTTGAAGTGCTCATGAATATATCTATGGACTTCTATTCAGAGTCTGTGATGTGAATTCTACACTTAATAGCTTTGCAAAGAGATGAGACTTGTACATTATTTATAACAGTTTGATGTATTTTGAGAAGCTTATACACAATGTGTGTACTTGACGGTGCTGCTTTACCTCCTGCAGCTGCTCCTTGTCTCTCAGGGCCTGGGCAAGGTTGCGCTTTAGCTCTGTCACCTCACTGGCTCGCTCCGCCATCTGCACCTACATAGACAGGACACACACACACACGGAAAAGAAAAAAAACATAGTTCAACATAAGTTCTTAATAACGCATCACAAAAACATTGGAATCCCATTTTAAAAAAGCAGTCAGATTTTGTTTGAGAGGTCTGATCCGGTCTGCGTCCAACCAAACTAAACATTCTCCCAATCACAACAAACTTGCTCTTCTTCTGTTATTCTGTCTTTTTTTCCTCAGGTTATACAGAGTTCCTGTATCCTGATATCAAAACACACATCTGTTCTCTTCATCCTCTGTCATGAATGATGTCATTTTTTGCGAACAAATGCTTAAAAAGGCAACAAATTATTTAATTATCGATTAATCTCAGGATGATTTTCTCTCCATTCATTGGATAATCATTTAGTCTTTAAAACATGAGAAACGTGACATCACAATTTCCAAGAGTCCGTCTTCTTTTCTGACCAACAGTCAAAAACCTATAGACATTTAATTTACTATCATGTAAGACTAAAAACATGTAGCAAATTCTCACATTTGAGAAGCTGGAATAGAAGAATAGCATTTTTGCTTAGAATTTTTTTTTTTAATGAATGATCAATTCATCGACTTGTTATTTCTGCTCAAAACATAAACAGATACTCAGAGTTTATGGAAAGGGTGAAACGTTTGAGGTGCAGATAAAAACCTTCCTTTTCTTGCTTTCTGGTTGGATTTCCACCCCATTTGTGTCAACCGACCATCACTAGGCGTACACACGGGCAGGCGAGTGAACGACATATTTGGTCGGCTGGCTTCTATTTAACCTGGAGCTCTGTCAAACGTGCGGTGCTTACTGTAACACACACAGCTCAAGCCACAGGAACGAGGTCTGTGAGGAAAGCAGACTGGAGGAGCGCTACAGACCGGAGCGGACCAGGGGATCGCAGTAAATCTCTGACTTTCTAACAGGACTGACCCTGTGGGATAATTTACATGGCTGGTTGCCTGCTCTTCTCTCATTTCATCCCATTTCAAGGGGTTCAAAATCCCCTCCTCTGCCGCGGTTTCTCTTTCTGCTTCATGTCTGTCTGTCTATCCTGATTTTCTCACTCTTAAATTGTGTTTGCTTCTTTCGCTTTCCCCAGCTCATTCTCTTTCATCTCCTTTTGTCCTCTCTCCCCCTCTCTCGGGGATTTATGCCGTGGCATTAGAGAGTAAAGTTCAGGTGGGGAGTCTGCAACAGTGAATTTCTGTGCCCCCCCAAACCCCCGGCGTAGATGTAAACAGCCGTAAAGCATGACGTTCTGCGGCTGCCTCTCCTGTCAGTCTCCCAGGCCATTAAGAGCAGCTCGGGACCTGAGGCGCTCGACTCAGACAGGAGACTCTATCAAAGACAGGGGAGAGCCTTATTTACAGCGCCGATAAACACACACTCACTCATGGAGATTAAATGCCGGTAGGTACTTTGGCGGACATTCACATGCAAAATGCAGCAGGCCCACAAGCTTTAGTGCTTGTATTGAAACACACACACACACATGCCACACACATTGGCTCATGTGTATGCATACACCGGTTAAATGTGTGCTCAGTTAAACTGTTGATACTCTGTGACACGATAATTCTCTTGCAATGACACATACCATCTATCCAAGTGCTGCCACCAGCTCTGCCCTCCCTTCTTGAGTCAGCGATGGTACTTTTGCTATCAAAGTCTATTCTAGTCGTTTTCTGTTTAGAAGAGTCCTGGTAACCTATTGGTAAAAGTCTGGCTGGGGACATCCGTTGCATGTCATTCTCATTTCCGTTTTCAAAATACACACTGGTTTTAGCTTCTCAAATGTAATCCTGTTTCATATAATTATAAATGTTATATATTTGGGTTTTTGACGGTTGGTCAGGCAAAACAACCTATTTTTGGCTCTGAGAAGGTGCCAATATAATTGCTGTAGCTCTAATTCTGTAGACTCATAAAACTGGTTTGTTTTGCTACAGTATTTTTGCTCAAAATGTATTTTCATATATGCAGAGACATACAGTGAAATTAAAGTTAAAAAAGGGTCAGTTCCAAATATTTCTCTGTGCATGTAATCACTGAAATAATAAAAATATGCTTTATTGATAAGGATACTGGGGATATTTTGTGTGTATTGTGTGCGTGTCTCACTCTGAATCGCTCCTCCTCATTGGCCAGCCGCTGTTTGAGCGTCTCATTGATGGCGCACTGCTCCCTCCACTTCTCCTCCATCATTGCCAGCTCTTCCTCCACCGAACGCGTCTGTTCCTTTTCTGCCTCCCCAATGCTCCTACCCTCCACCTCCAGCAGCACCTGCTCCTCCAAACCGTCTCCCACTTCCTCTACCCCTTCCACCTGGCTGTTCTCCTCGGTGCTCCGCCTCTCATTCTTCACCTCCACCCAGCTGGTCATCTTCAGGCTCTCTTCCGGCAGGCTCTCCCTCTTCTCCTCTTTTTCTGGTGTGTTTTCATCTTCTCCTTGGTTTACTTCTCTTTCAGCCTCTGCCTCGCTGCTCTCCTTCAGGGTGTTCTCTCTCTGCTTTTCTTCCTTCTCTGTGCTGGTGTGTGCGTCAGTGTGTGTGAATTCCCTGTTATTAAGTTCTGGGATGATTGTCATTCCAGCGGCTTCTTGTAGGACTGCAGTAGCAATGTTTCCTGTGAAAACAAAGAGTTTAGAAGATTACATAGTGAAGAGGAAATCCCCTTCTTTGATTTAGGTATGAGTTAATTACACATAACAGAATTACTTTTTATTCGAGGAATTTAAGATGCTCTTAGACTTCAGTGTCACCAATACCTTAACTGTTTTAGTTTGTCATGTGACTGCAATGCAATTCAGTTATTTGAGGATACAATTAGTAATTTAAAAAAAAAAGTGTATGTATTATTGTATTTTTCAGGATTTAATTGAATATCAGTGTATATTATTATGCCTAATTATGTCTTGACATGACATCAAACTGTGCAGTATGTCTGAGCAGGGGGAAAGAGCACATTTTATTTTTATTTTCAAGATTAACCCTTGTATTTCTGCTTGTGTACCTGCTGTTGGTGACTCTGGACTGGGAGTCAGTGGCTCCAGTGTTGTCTCAGTGGATGCGTTTCTCTTTGGCTCCTGCAAACAGTGACAAGAACAGTGCCATCAATCAAATATAATTACCAGCGTTTTTTTAGTTATCTTCATTTAATATGTTAGTTCTGTCTGTTAGTGTCATTACACATTAACTCACCCCCTGTGACTCAGTTGAGTTCAGTTTGGCCACCTGTCTGCGGAGGCGCTGGCACTCTCTGTACTTCTCTTTATAGTGCTCAGCTGCCATGTGGAGACGCAGCTTCAGCTCCTCCACCTCCCTCTGCAGCTCAGCCTCTGCCTCCGACACCACCATCATGCTGGGCGTCACCTCCCCGTTGGTACCAACACCCTGGAGCAGAAGGACACAAAGAGGAGAAAAGATGAAGACAAATCTGATGTCTTCTTTATTTTGATTGCCCCGGCCTATCAAAGCACCCAGACTGAAAGACAGAAATACAACTTAAGGAAGTCAGACACTGACCACTTCCTTCTGTGCGGTGCTCCTCATTCGGTCCAACTGGCTCTCCATGCGTTGGCACTCGGCCTGAGCATCAGCTAGACTCGCACGGAGCTTGTCGGCCTCCAAGCGGGCGCGGTACAGTTCGGTCATCGTGTGGTCACGGGCACTGGCTGAATCGCGGAGCTCCGAGGCCAGAAGGGAGGCCTGCTGCCGGGATGCCTGGAGCTGTTCCTCGGCCTGACGGAGCTGCTCACGCACACGGGCTAGCTCTGCCTGAAGGGACAAGGAGGGGGGAAGAAAAACTGATTTTTATCATGTACACACATCACACACACTTGCTGTGAATGTAGGTGGGTGCAACATACATGTAATGCACATGCACACTCACACAGACAGGGTTAGCAACAAACAGTTTCCTTCTTATATTTGAGTTAATTTAGTTTATCCTGGCAGCAACAGTACTGCCACCACAACTACCTTGTCAGCCTTGTGTGCCAGCAGCTCTTTCTCCAGGTTGTCCCGCTGGGCAACGCAGACCCTGAGCCTGTCCAGCTCCTCCTGGAACTGGGCAATTGTCACCTCCCGGTTCAGCTCCACCGCCTTCAGCATCTGCAGCTCTGCACTTAGCTTAGTGTTCTCTAGCTCAGTGCTGCGCAGGTGAGCCTACGCATGTGACAACACACAGAGATGTAAATGTGCACAGGTCAATGCTATGCAGAAAAACAACAGCTTAATTAGTTCAAATGCATCCTATCTTTTATCCTGCCTTTTCCTGTTAAGAGCTTTCTTTCACCTTGTAGAGGTCTCTCTCATCCTTCTCATTCTTTAGCTGGCTCTCCAGGATGTCTCTCTCTGCTGTCAGCTTCTTCAGACGGTCACGCAGACTGAAACACAAAATAATGGAAATATGTTTTGAAAAGCTTTACAAGGCTTTAGTTATATATATATATATATATATATATATATATATATATATATATATATATATATATATATATATATATATATATATATATATATATAAGCAGTATGTATACTTATTATTCATAGACATAAACATAAACATTTTTGAATGACTTCTTCCTTCCCATGTGGACAAGTTGATAAAGGCATTGAAAAATAAGAAGGCAGGCATGAAATCTCCCTAAAACACTGTTATTTAAACAGTCATGTCCTTACAGAAATAGATGAGTTTGGATGATTGATGATCATGTGTTAGAAGTCTCCACTCACCAATCAAGCTCAGTCTCCTTTTGTAGGCCTCTTTGGGTGACTCCCAGCAGATCTTCCTCCAGCTGGCGAACCCGGTCCGTGGCCTCCGTCAGCCTCCTCCTCACCTCCTCCCTCTCTTCTGACAGGCCCTGCGATGAGCGCAGCAGCTCCTATGGGACAAAAAAGCAGCTGTGGATCACAGTGACAGGCACTACAGCCTATCACAGCAGCTGATTCAGCAGGCTGAACAAGGCATAAGTGCATAAAGTCAAGAGTTTGACTTTTGGTCATGATTAATAGCAGAGGCTATATATATATATATTCATTCACATATCTACCTTTCATACTTATACGTTAAATCAGATACACCTTGGCAAAACTAATGCAGTCTTGCATTAAATTCTAACCTCATGAAGGTTATAATGTTGGGTGTTTGATGAAATACGTTTAGAGGGATGCCAATTCAATTTTTTGGTCACTTTGGAGGCTGTAGTTTGTAATGCAGTGACTTCTATTCAATTGCACTGAGAGGTATTTTTAACGTATTGTTTACATTAACGAGAGAAGACAAACTAAAAACCTCAATAATGTCTAGTAAGTTGAATCAACTCTCTATAAAGCTTTTAGAGTTGCACAACTGGACAAATATAGATAGAATTTGACACATGTAATGTTTGATTTTGTTCCTTTTTTCCATCAATTTTATTTTATAATTACATTTAAAAAGTTACCTCCCTCTTTAGCCGATTTGTCATGCTGCTCAAACATGTGAATCCCCTCGCCCCCACCCCACACGGGGATCATGGAAGTCTTGTTATTTACAAAATCACCAGCTACAAATGATGACATATGTGAGCATTTTGATGAACGCTAATCACACTCACGATATGTGAAACTATTCAAAGGTGCAGAGGCCCTCAATAACAAATATTAGAAGTATGTGGTGAATGAATGCAGGAATAACCTGTCCAGTATGAGTGAATGCTTTAGTGAAACAAATTCCTGGTACTGAACAACAGATCATATGAGGGTCTGTTTTCTGCATGTGGTGTGCCTCCTGAAGAAATGCTTTGTTTGAACTTGCTGCTAATCAGCAGCCATTAAATCACACATTGCTAATATTGGTTGTGACAGAACAACATACCTCTGCGTACACCCTCCATTCTATTTGTAGCATGTGCATGCACAAATTCTCCCTCACACAGAGCAAGACTGACACACTGCTACACAGTCAAGGACATATGGAGACAGGCAAGTAGCACAGAGTACACCCATCAATCCTAAACAGAGTGCACATGCACACACCAATACATACTCAGGCCTGTCTCCCTCTAGGCTTGGCTCTGCGTAGATTACTGTATGATTTTTACGGCTGGCGTTTGGGAAGCACTTTAGCAGTGCATAAAGACCTTATAAAAAGTGTAGTCGTAAAATTAGCAGCCACAAAATATGTACTTATGTTTTCATGTTAAACTCAAAGGATATTTTCATCAGCGTGGCATGAGCTAACGCTCCTACTGTAAATGCTCCACAAAAGAGTGTATTCGCATACATGTGTACACACACACACACACAGACACACACACACACACACCTACTCACACAAGTCGTATATCTACAGATGGACATGCCTGTTGAAGGGAAAGCAGCATGGTAATAACAGTGTGTGTGTGTATTACCACGTAATTTATGGCGATTTTGTCCTTCGTAAAAGGGAGCGGCAGACTAACTCAAAGCAGCCTGCTTTTACTTTGGGCCTAGACCCGAGAGCTGCACTAGGGGGCGATAAGAGACTAGATTCAAAGTCCCAAAACTCTTGGCAAGTTGCAGTGTTTCACCCCCCCCCCCCTTTTTTAGATGTGTGTGCCAAACTACTGCTTATCAAATGAGTAAGTGTTGAGTGAGCACAGAGGAAAAAGTAGATACAAATCGATGCAGGATTGTACTACTTTTTAATAATTCTTTTATTCTGATTAATGTCTCCAAATGCATTTTTAGCATTAACCTCACATTGCAGGTTTCTATCATACGAATACTGAACTGGAAGTATTGAGGACAGAGAGAGACAGGGTCAGACAGACAGACAGAGTGAAAATAGACAGTGAGAAAGCAGTGGCCACTGAATCGCGTGACTGAGTGGTGTTTGTCCCTGAGGCTGGGCAGGGCTCTTTTTTCAGGCAGGCGGTTTTGTGGACTACCCTCCTCTCATTCCACACACAGACTAAAAGGGTTTGCAAGCGGGTGGCATAATGAGTGTGTTTGTGTGTGTGCGCGCTTGTGCATGTGTGAATGCACATTAGAGGGACCCTGTGGTGTGGGACCTGAATGTGAGGGTGAGAGTGAAGGGGGGCGTAGTTTGTGTATGTGCATGTGTGTGCTGTGTGTGTGTTTGACGTCATGTTTGTTCACTCTGTGGTTGCGATGGCATCGTCCCTGACGCCAGATGCCCGAGAAAACTGAGTCCCAATTCCGTTCTGGCCCACTGAGTCAGGTCGTTAAAGATCGAGAGAAGGACTCGCGTGCACACATACACACACGCGTGCACGCGCTGTGGCTCCTTGTGCGTCTCTTAAACATGGACACAGATTATTCATAAAATCGGGCCTTTGAAGTCTGCAGACCTGTGATCACTGGTGAGGAACCGGCTCCACACACACATGTGCAAATAGCGGCTGTCAGTCTATGTACACACACTTACGCATTTACATACATTTACACATGTGCACAAACAGGCTGAAACTTCCTCACCATAAATCATGTTAAACAAATGCCTGTTGACTGACAGACATAAATCTTTTTTTGGATTAATTTGTTATACCTGAGAGAATCATTTCTGTCTAACCTGGTTGTGTGTGCGCAGCAGGCAGCACGTCTCCCTCTCCTGCTCCCTCTCCCTGGCCAGTCGCTTCTGCTCCTCCTGCAGCTGCTGTTTCTCCTCCTGCAGGAGCCGCATGGCCTTCAGCAGCTCCCTGCGCTCCTGCTGCGCCTCCTCCACACGCTGCCAGGCAGGAGGTGAGGTAGGCGGGTGAAAGAGGAAAAAAAGTGAGAACTGCACCAGCTCATTGAAGATTTTATCAAAGACTATTGAGTTGTATCCATGGCTCTTTACATGGAAGACAAGGTAATAGTTTATTAATGCCACATTACCCCCCCTAACCTCTACTCAGCACCTCTGGATCTAGTAGGGATCTAGTATCTCGCTACAGGACACTTTAGTCGCGGTCAAGAAAATGGAAAAGGAGACGTCATCATCTCACATGGCCTACCTCTAGCAAGCCAGTCTTGGTGGTGACAACCAGTATGTCGGAGTTGCTGTCGTCCTCGGTGACCGTCAGCAGCTCTTCGGTGGGGGTGGCCGACCTGAACTGGAAAGGCGTGCTGGCTCCCCTGATATCGCCAGTGTGTGTGACATAACAGAACTGGTAGAACTCTCCATCAGACTTTGGAACATAATAACCTACGAGGGAAAAAGAGTGTGTGTCTACGTTTAACTTTCTTTTTGTATTTCATATCAATTCATCCTACAATAAATCAGGCAGTACTCACTGCATTTCATAACTTTGCTTGACTGAAAAACTCCAGACAGTATCAATAACTGTAGAGCTTCAAAAATGGACAGATGACACTAAACTGCGTGGAAAACAATAAACACTACACTTTACACAGCACAGTAGCAGGTAGTTTTATTGGAAAAACATATGTTCCGCTCAGTAACACATAATCATTATATATGCACTAACATTTCAAACAGCCCATAGCTACTCCAAGAGATCTAACCGGATCACATTATTCACATGTTAAACCCAATTCTCTGGGATTTAGAGAGGAGAATATCCGGCGGCCAACTGGTTTTACTGACTACTGACACACCACAGCGTACTCTCATATTTTCACTGTGTAATATCTGACCGTTCCAGACCCAGTAAAACCAGTCTGTAGGCCCTCAATGTGTGTGTGTGTGTGTGTGTGTGGTTTGAGAGGTGCTCAGGTCCCAGGCCGCCGTTTGTGGTTGTGTTCCCTTATTAAATAAAAGTGCTGGTTTTTATACGCGCCGTAAAATGGAGGAGTTACTTTGGAATACCCCACGTCTGTATAGTGGTTTACATAGTGTGTGTGTGTGTGTGTGTGTGTGTGTGTGTGTGTGTGTGTACTGGACCTTGGAACACCACCGTCCTGTGCACAGTACTTCCTGGTTCATAGTTTTCAGGCATAGGAGACCAAAGGAAGGTGTAGTAATCCCTGGCTGTGCTCCAACCCACCTGAGGACACATCGCAAACAAATAAGAAAATGTTAAAGCACAGAAAAATATAGTGCACAAGTGGACAGTGCAAAGCATGAGATATAATGGTGAAAAAAGATGATTTTCAAATACATTTTACATTACCATAAACATTAAAAAGCCAAGTGATATTTTAATAATACTACTTATTCAAAATTTCAAAAGCACAGTTAAAAAAAAGAGAGCTGGGGGATTACATACAACATTCAGGCAAGAATGGAAACATTTAAAACCGTGCCCCCTCATTCTTCCATACACCTCCCCCTCCTCTCTCCCTCGCCTCAGTTCCTGCCCCTTTTGGGCTCACAAAAAAGAGGGGCATTGAAGGTGTGAGAAAGGGGTGGGAGGGCAGGGGTGCATGTAGTGTTGCGTGCGCGTACACACACGCGCACACTTGTGAGACGGCACGGAACAAACCATGTGGAAACGAGAAAAGGGGGTAGAAAAAAAAAATTAAAGAAAGAAGAATGAGGGAAGAAAAGGTGAAAATTTTACACAAAATGGCAAGGGAGATGTAATGCCATGGATTTCATGTGTTGTTGGGTGACAGATGATGAAAGGGAGTTTTGAACATCATAACTCAGGTCCTGACATCGTAAATCTGTCGCCCAAAACTACACACTCTCCCTGTCTGGGCCACTCACGCACATACACACAAATCACTTCAATGCATATGCGACATACATGTTTGTGACATAACCGCACTTAAGCTGTGGATAACTCAACCACCTGTGGTACTGTAAGCATTTTTTACATTTCAAAAAGCCGAGATAAAAAAACATTTCTCATTTGGACAGCTGCCACATAACAATCATATAACATTACAGTTTAGGCCAGAGATTTTCAAAGTCTCCCCACAGACAAGGCTGGGAAAAAGCCCCCCTCCCACTCCTTTACTTGTTTAGTTTTGCTCAATTCCTGGGGGCATATGGGATCATAATTATGTAATTAGATCCCATAGGCACTTAAGAATTGAGCCAAGATTGCCTAATATTGCTGTCCAGCTTTTTTCAGACTACACCAAATACATAAAGAAAGGTCTGTCTGAAAGCATTTGTTTGTTTCTGATGCTGGGAAAGTGAAGAAAACAGTCAAATTCCCAAAAACTCTGAACTGTCTCTTTAATGAAATCACACACATTTATACTATGTGATCTCCTTTTGATAACTAATGTAATAACTTCATCTCCATTCAGTGAGCCTCCACTGAAACTGTTTAGAGGCCCCTTGAGAAGGCCCACCTCCTACTTTGAAACCCTCTGGTTTGTGTAATTGGTTGGCTGGGCTTTACAGGAAATTATAGGATACACAGAACACTGGGAGGAGATACTTGCTTTTGTTGAAAGCCATCATTTAAAAAAATTAAATGATAACATGTCAGTAGAGTTTCAACAGTATCACATAGGATTAAATATTTAAATAAACATCAGTTACATTAGCAATTAAATAAATGTAAGTGAAAAGAAAATGTAAACTATCTAGTAAAAAAAAAGGAGGGCCAATACTTGACAAACCATTTGGAAGGTTTAACTGGAAAACTGTAAATCAAACGAGCACCTCAAAACATTTGTCAAAATTTCAGGTTTGATAATGCACGAAACATAATTGTAGTGTTTGTCTTATCGACCCATTAGACCCACTGTAATACTATTCCAAACAAATGGTAATTGTCAGTGTGGAGACCTGCTGTGAGAACATTCTTTCCACCTCCGACAGTATCTTATAGTCAGAGGCTAGAGGCTGTGATGGACTCCTGCCAGGTTTGCTTGTGTGCTCACGTGTGTTTGCTTAAGAGAGACAGAACAGACATAAATAATTTTGTCTAATTGCAGAGTGAAGTTGACTGACATTTGGTTCGGTACAGTGTGGCATTCCAACACACGAGTGATGTTATAAAATAATCACAGGCAAAGCAGCTATCAATCATTCAGCCGAGGTGTGAGGGAACAGCACGATGACACCTTAATTATACACTCACACAACAGGTTTCTCCCTGCTGACCCAACAAACATGCCTCAACCAAAAACCTCCACAGGGCTTTTTAGCGAGTTGTGTGTGTATATATATATGTATATGTATGTATGTGTGTGTGTGTGTCTCTCTCTGTCTAACAACATCATGCTGAAACATAACCAAACCAAACTTTCAGTGAACAAATACAGGACAATAATATGTTCAATTAATCAATTATGAATGAGGAAATTAGTAACCATACTTAAAAGCAAGGGAGAGTTTAAACTGTTGGGAGTTTACATTGTCTCCACTCGCACTGTTTAGAGCGTACCATCATCTATGTGCACCAGGATCCTTTTAAATGCTGCAGTGAACATTTTGAGCCACTAGGGGCTGTCTGTGTACAACTCAAAATGAAGAGTGTCTGCCTGTACAGTCTGAGTCATCCTTGGAGCCAGTCAGCTCATGGCTCAGTCTCTCTCTCTGTCTCTCTCTCTCTCAAACAGGTAACGCCTATATATATGTGAAAGGTATGAGAGAAAAAATGTTCTCACCCTGAGTCATCTCTGCACCTAAAATATTGCCTCTGGTCTCTGGTGGGCTAACATACGTCAACATCATCAGTGCTCAGTGGGAAAGTCAAATCAATCATCCAGCTTTTTCTTTTTTTTTTCTTTTTTTTTAACTAATTCACTGAACATGCAGACTTTTTGGCAGTTCAGACTTGCATCTATCCAGATTTTCATGGTGGCTTTAGCTCCTTTCTTCAAATTATTTTTGGATTGATTTCTTTCATTTTATTTTCAATAACACCAAATAATACAATACAAAGACCTACAATTAAGGCAAGACATATCAAAATCTACAACATAAAAGTAAACAAACCAAGCATTATTCACAACCAGGTGAATTTATAAAAGCGGTTTGGATATGCTTACACTGTTATATTTGTTAATCCCCATACTTATCACTCATCACCCTTCCTCTTCCATGTACATTACTGTTGGGGACCAGTCCTTTACAAACTCCTAAAGACTACCTTTTATTATTACTTGCAAAAGCACAAATGGATATTACTGACCTATAAACCTCTGACATCAACTACATAAATACATTTACATACACACACTATCAGGTGTGTAAAATTCATGTCTAAATACTTTTATCAACACACAAAAAGAGAGACATGTACGTCAAAAGGTTTAAAGAAGCGTGGTCTGCTCGTTCCCTGACACGAAGCACTAACCATCAAACAGGTTTCATTAGTGCGGATTACAACAATTAAATTTTCCAATCGACTTTTTCCAAATAAACCCAGCATCTTTATTCCTTTTTAATTGAGCTGGTTGATTTGAAGTCAGTTCTTAAACACTGATAAAATGTTTGTCTTTGGACTTTACGAGACATTAAGTTTCCTAGTTCACATTTCCTGTTAATTATGTGTGAGATTTGATGGCCTTGATAAAAGAGTGGAGAGGAGGGGAAGGTGGTTAGCAGGAAGCACGGAGAAGACTGACGGAAAGACAGAGGGTGATGAACAAGTGAAAAGAGGGGACTGGAAGGGGGGGGGGGTCTTAATAAGAATCAGAGTGATTCATAAAGAGCACCAAATGTTTGCCCCCCAGCGAGAACTACTGCAACCAGCCCACCATGTACACTCTTCCTCTTTGTGCATGCACAGCAACCACACCAAAGCTTGCGGTGAGGTTTCAGGCATGTAGTGAAGAGTAGAGCCATTAGTGTCAAGGCGGATGCATGTGTTAATGCACCAACTGCTAACCAAGGGTCAATTAATAAAACCCTAACACATCATTCATGTCACAAACACTTACATAATAGGCTAGAAATGGTTCCAATCTCTAAATATCAATTTTCATAAACAATTCAGATTGGTCATAGTTTGGTCCGTATGGATTATGCACGCAGATGTATTGGAAGCATTGTAAGAGTGACAGTGGCTGTGGTGTCCGTGATTCACCTTAAAGATGCCAACCCAGTCTTTAGGGTGGGGGGTAATGTACGGGGTCAGGGTGTAGCAACACTCCAGGGGCGCCTGAGGCAGGAAACTCTTCCCCACATTCTGGAAGATGACGTGGGCAAAGTTAGACGTTTCCATGACACTGACGCTACTGCCCGGTGACGAATCCACCACCTGGAATGATGACATTGTATCCTGTTGGTCACTTCATTTGTCTGTAAGGAAAAAGCAGCAGAGGACAGACACACTGAATATCATTAACAGTAGAGTGACAGAGAGCTTTAACTCTTTCATCAGGCACACACACAAACAAAGACAAATATATTCAGTAACAAAGCAGACAAAAAGTAGTTTGATTTCCTTCAACAGCTCAGAAATATTCATGGATTAAGTAAACAACTAAGCAGAGTTGTATATACTGGTATAAAGCACCTCTTTGCAGGGTATACTATGTATCAGTATCCATTTTGCAAAGCAAGGCTGCAGAAAATCATATTACATTCAAGATTTGTGTCACTTAACAGCAGCGTTCACAGTAGTGCTGCTTCCTTGGAAATAGCATACTGTCCTGAAGCAATACTAAGCCTTGGTTGACCCACTGTTTTAGGGATATACTCTGAGAAATAACCCCTTCTCTTACTGTTGTCTCTTGACCCATGCAGTTTATGATGGTGAATATTAAGTGTAGGAGTAAATGGATCATTTTTAATCAAGGACTTTTTTATTCTCATGGAGAATTATTTGTTACTTAGGTGGAGCAGTTATGCTTATAATTGAAGTAAAGGATCACATATTATAATACCTCTCCACATGAGTTCAGGGGGTGTAGAGCCGACACTACAGTATATGAACCTATCAAATACTTAAGGGCGAGGCACCTGATTTCCAGCGAAACGAGCCTCTGGTGGTGGTTAAGAGTAGAGCAAAAACAGGTATGAATCTGTGGTGGCTGCTTTGCATCATGGTCATCAACTCATCTGTTCCTGAATGAGAATAAAGCTAAAAAAGAACAATCCTCTCTCCTGCCCTACATCTCCATATAATCACACCCTGGACTCCATTACCTGAATTGAATCAAAGTGAAACACTTACTGCTGCTGTTAACATAACACAGTCACGGTATGTAAGCCGAGTCTCACCCGAAACACGAAATGTATCGCAAAAACCTTGACAGGACGGCCCTGCTGTTTATAACGAGCTCACTTAGCCGGAGGATAATCTTATTTACGGTGACTCGGCAGCTAACATTAGCTCTGAACAGGCCATGTCGTGTCAAGTCACCAGCTAGCTACACATGAACCATGACACAAACATCACCGGCATCAAATTAGCTTCAAGTTGAAATAGTACCCTTTTCCATATGAATTCCACTTGCCAAAAAAGGAGGATATGTCTGCCGCCCGGGCCGATGTTTATGGCCCCTGTCCCCCGTTGTTGTCAGAGCACTGACGATGCTGCGTCTCTTCCTGAAGGAGCAAGTGATGCTGAACTTCCGGGATGCTGAGGAGAAGGGAAAGAGGTAAAAAGAAAGAGAACCAAAAAAAGTCTATGATGATAATTACATAAGTTGCTTGAATCAGATAATCAATTAATTTCTCATTATTTCGTAGATTTTTACCATGTGCCTTAAAAAAAACATGAAATGATACATATGGAAATCATCTGCAGTTATGTGAAAAAAAACATTTAAAACAAAAAATACGCAATATATGTCATTTCGACGTTGTTATTTCTATTTATTTTACGTTTTTGGTGTTTTCGAGTGAATACTGTACTGACAGTAACAACTAAAGGGCATTAACAAGTAAAAAGGAAAGCACAGGATATCCCGCCTTTGGTACATTCTCATTGGCTGCGGGAAACCCATTCGAGAGCTGCGATTGGTGGAAATGCACAGTCAATCATAACAGGTCCCGTTCGGCTTTCCTGGCTTGACAGCTGTCACCGTACACCGAGGTCAAGGGGAGAGGAGAAGCATGGCTGCGTTATTGTTTAGAGGGTCTCGACATGTATTACAAAGGTGGAACAAGCATGTCGACTTTGCCTTTGGTAATGTATTTGCTCATATTGTCGGTATCATTGTTTTTAATACGTTTTCGAGTGTGTGTGCGGAACACTCTGTGCTCCAACATGTTGGCTAGCTTGTTAGCCCTCTGAAAGTATGAATGCACACTGCCCATGTTAGATAATTGATACAATCTGGACACAATGTCCCTGAGTTGGCCCACCTGCTGTGTGTGACCCAGTCATGCAATACCTTTCGGACAATGTGATTAATAGGCATGAGCAGTCTGAAATGTGAAGCTAACAGCAGCTATTTTTAACTAATAATGACCTGTTGGGTCACTATTAGCTACGTGTAAGATCTGTGTTGTGTCATCATTATATTACTCTGTTTTAATCTAGATGAAGTTATACACAATATAATAATTAGCTCTACACTACTACTATATATCCATGCATTAGCCTTGCTTTCCATCACTGTGACAGTGCTACTGCCCATCCTACAATGCAAGACACCCCTAACTATATTTCCTCAATCAGTAACAGTGCATATTGATTTGATTATAAATTAAATTTTAGGGAACCACTGGCCTGATCTTTTGTTGCACTGGTCCCAGCTTCCTCATGTGTGTTCAAATACATTTTGTATGTTTTTATGACACTGTTGTGAACTATTGTATGTTATATTTCCCTTTGATTTATCCTGATATTACGTTGTTATATGGCTACAGAATCTTTTTTTCTTTTCTATCAACTCTTTGTGTATCTGTTGAAAGTTGTATTGAATTGAATTTATGTAAAGGCCCCACAACTTGGGGCCCCAATATAGCGCTTCCCCTTTCCCTTAGTGACAGCTTTACTAAGCAGACATGCTTTTGCCCCAGTCACGTAGAGCAAGTTTCAAAGTTCATTGTAAAGTCTGCTAACAAGCGCTTCAAGGGGGTGGACGTGCCTGTGTGAACAAATTTCATTAACACCCGACAAATGTTGCCTTGCAGTAGTGTTTATACCAAGTGCTTTGACCAGAAGAGAGTCTGCTGTATTTGAATTTTAAAAGAATGATATATTTCTTGACTTCCAGTAGCCGCAATGCCTTGCACAGTATAATATATATAAGTATATTGTAATGGGTTGCATGGCCAGCAGGAAACAGATAAACTCTTACAATTCAATTCTCATGATTGAAGTAAACTGTGATTAAAGTCAATTAATTTGTGACAGTGAATAGTTGTGCTTATATTGCATGTTAAGATTTGTTTTGAAATGACAAGTGTTTTTAGTTTGCTCTTAAATTAATAACAGAATAATTAATCATTTACATCCTTCTTCTTGAATGTGAGGATTTTCTGCTTTTCTCTATTTCATATATTAATTGCAAATTGAAAATAATTTACAGTTGTTTTGAAATAATACACTAAACAATTATAAACAGTTATTGTTGCACCCCTACTTAGGGGGCTTCGGTTAAATAGATATATTTAGATAATCCAAAACTGGGTTAGAAAATGAGATGAGAAATATGAGAAACAAAGCTCACTTTATTAAATTTGGGGAAAAAAGTATTAGACAAGAATGTTGAAGGCGTATTTTATAAGAAGACTTGCTTAAAACCAATTTGTTAAAAAAAGGGTACAGTGACAAAGGACTTCAGTGTTGATTATGACACATTAAGGCCTGAGGAAGCATCTGTTTTTGTTTTTTGTTTTTAACTTTATAGCTCTTATCATTATTGTTGATTACTACATGTAAGTGTTTCATTGACACAAACTGTATTCTGTTAAGAGGAAGCACCATAGCATGAGTGTGATTGAGGCTTTCACTTCCACTCTATACAATTTATTTTAGGTGTTGGATAGTAATATATCTCAGTTAAAGGTGCTGTTTAAAACATTATTAATGAACTGACAGCTTTGTGGATTGGTAAGTATGTTGAGGGTGACTGAATTTAAAGTAGTCTTTCCGTTTCTGCTTCATTATCGAGGCTTAATCTTGTTGTAGTCTGGCAGGTTCATCGCCAGTGTTTCCACTCTGTTTAGTATCGTTAACCTGCGTGGACCTTGGCTGAGCCAGCAGAAACTGGGTGTAAGTTTCAGCATGAAGACTTGCTCTGTTGTTTATAATTGGAGCATATCCTGCTGGAAAATATTAGGATATCAGTTTGTTACTGTGGTGTTTTTTATTGCCATTTAATCTGATAATAATCAACCATGCAAAGTTTTTTAGAGCACTTCTAATGCTGGCAAATAGTTTTTGCTGAGGAGGCAAAATCAAAAACTAATCACCTTCACTGTCACAACTAAACATGATATTATTACATATAGCTACTGTATGTACGGACCTAAATCCTAAAGTGTTGGTCAGGGTGTTGAGTTTAGAAATGTTTGATTTGCTGGATTTGAGCTAAACAAAATATCACTCCCTCACCCCCACATCTTTAACATCCTCTTTGTTTTGTTTTTTTTTGATTTAGTGCGGTCAATGGCCTCAAAAACACCTGTTGGATTTATTGGTCTGGGAAACATGGGCACTCCCATGGCCAGAAACCTGCTAAAAAATGGTTATCCCGTTATTGCCACTGATGTCTTTCCTGAGTCCTGCAAGGATCTGCAGGACATTGGTGCCCAGGTAACATGCAGTCCGTAACATCGAGACACAACATTAACATATAAAGAATACACTCCATATTGTTAAGTATGTAAGCTGATGCATACACATAGATGCTTTTAAAACTCATTCAGTGAAACTTCTGAGAGCAGCTGCTAAGTAAAACTATGTGCTCTTTAGTCAAAATATTGTTTCATATTAGGGTTATAATACATTCATTTTATTCATGTAAGGGTGTTTCTTTCTTATTGATGTTGTTGTGTAATGATGACCCCAATATTCAGGTAGTGGACTCCCCAGCTGATGTGGCTGAAAAAGCAGATCGCATCATCACAATGCTGCCCTCCAGTCCCAATGTCATTGAGGTCTACACAGGCCCGAATGGCATCCTCAAGTAAGTGTTTAATTTAGTCTATGTAAGTAAGCTCACCCTGCCTGCTGAAAACTGTGTGTGAGAAGCAGCACAACAGATAACACAAGTCTTTAGTATACAAACAAATAGGCTTGTTTTGGGGCTGGTCTGAATTTATTTGATGCACAGTACATGAAGGGTTCATTTTTTTTCTTTTGCGTTCTTAAGGAAGGTGAAGAAGGGAACACTGTTGATTGACTCCTCCACCATCGACCCCGCTGTGTCAAAAGAGATGGCGGTCGCTGCAGAGAAGATGGGTGCTGTGTTCATGGATGCTCCAGTGTCAGGAGGTAACAGCCCACCCACCTTTTTTTTATTTGATTTCTTCATCTCCATCTCTCCAAATACTCAGGCTTGGTATTGTGCCAAATCTTCCATCTTCCATCCAGAGGTTACTTTTCATAGCGGAATCTGTTTTCTCAACAGATGGCAAGCTTCATACAAAGGAAATGAGAGCAAAGCAGTATCTGATTGCTAGATTGTCCATTTGGGAAAACCAATCACGGAGTTAGGCCTATGACCCCTCTGCCTTGCTTTTGAACTGTCCTACACTCTTTTGTATATCTAAACTATTGGACCTTTTGGGTTAGTGCTAGGACACGAGTTGTAATTACTGAGCAAGCCAGCCAGTAGGTGCCCTCTTGAGGTTTTATTGCTTCTTTTGACCGGGGGTCTTAAAGGCTAGGTTAAGGTTTTAAGTCCTCATTATGTTGGTGCTGTCTGCTTGTGACGGCTTCTTGACAGAGCACAGGATCACCAGTCGTCCTTAATGGGCTGAGCCGCGGTGGAGAATCCGGTGTCAGAGCTTTTCATGTTGATGGAGCCGTAATGGCGGGTATCCCATGTTAGTGCCTTTCATGTCAGATAAAGACTCATAAAGAGGAGAGAAACTGCCCTCACATGGAGTGCAGGAGAGGAGGGAGATAAGACATGAAGGAGACACATCGCAGTAAAACTGTCCATCTCTTTGTCTCTCTATGGCTTTCTCTCTTTCTCTCTCTCTCACTGTCACACACACAATTCTTTCAATTCAGGTATGCAGTTAAGGCATGCTACTTCCTGACACTCCTTCATATCTGAATGCGAGCTCTGATCATAGTCTACTTGCTTTCTTTAACTTTAATTCATGCAATACACATGGCAGTTCCCACCCTCTCCCATACAAACACAGACTTGGCCCACACTGGCATGTTTACCAGCTGGCGTCTGCAGAACAGACCAAGTGCAGTCAACAAGATCAGAGTCTTAAGCCAGTTACTCTCCCTTAACACACACACTGTTTACATACGATAGACAGTGAACAGTTTGCGTGTGCAGTCCACTGTGAAGATTCTTCCTCTCCTGTCTCTCAGCTAAGCCTCTTTTACTAGCCCGAGATGACCAATGATTTACCTGCTACCTCTGGCTTCCAAGACTTACTCTGTAGACACTCTTTTTTCACACACGTGCACACATGCTGGATGCACCCATCCGAGGAGCTAAGTTTCCATTCACACGCACTGGAATTTTTAACAGAACATGCAGAAAATTGGCAAAAGAAAATGGGAATAAATTTGTGTTTTCCTCCAAAAAATACTTTTTTTAATGATTTGTGTCCCAGTGATTTCACTCTGGGGTTTTGTTTTTTTTAATGGGCACATTAAAAATGTGTATAAAAGCAGGTGGCTTGAGACACACTTGGGAGTCTTCTCCAGGCATACCTATGCCATATCCATGAGTGCATACATTTAGTTAAGTGCACAAAAGCAGAAACTTCTCAGCAGGAAATTAATCTTAAGTGTAATTTATCAAGTAAAAGTGCCAAATATTCACTACATCTGTTTTATATTATGTCATTGCAATATCTTATATTGATTATTTGTAGGACAAAACAAGCAATTTGGAAACTTGTGACAGATACTTTTCACAATTTTGTGACATATTATCTACAAAACAAAATTATTTAATCCAAAAAATATTGCACAGATTTAACAACAATGAAAGAATGTATTCGTGTAGCCCTAACATTTTCAGCTCTAAGCATCCATGAAGGGAGGAAAGTTGGTGGTGATGGGGTGACCTTGATAAGCCAGGCTTAACTTTCAGAGACAGGTTTCCAGCATCTGGCAACTCCATGGGAAACAGCATAGTCCTGAATACCCCCACCCCCCCAACTTCCACATCTCTGGGTGGGATGTGACGTTACATGCTCTGTTCCAACCAGGAGATGGCACCCTACCCAAATAGGGCACCATCATAGTCATGAGGCTTGTGCAAGAGAGAAAAACATCAGCTGAGCTCGATGACCAGTAGTTGTTCTTAATGTAACAAATGTGACTAGTAACATCTGTGCTTTTCCTTCTATGACAAGTCAAAATATCTGCTGATATTGTTTGTCCACTTCATTTCTAAAAAAAAAAAAACTACTGGCTTTGGATCAGACATAACATTACATAGAACATTTGTATTAGGACTGCAACAAATGATTATTTCATTATTTATTAATCTGCCAGTTATTTTCTTGATGTTTTATTTGGTCTGTAAGATGTTAAAAAAAGAATGACTCAGAGACTAAAATTATGCCTTCAATTTGCTTGTCTTGTCCAGCAACAGTCAAGAATCATAAGATGTTCACTATTATAAATGTCAAAGAAAATATCAAATCACATTTAGTTGTTTTTTGGTTGTTGTTTTTTTCAGGTATTTTAGCTTGAAATATGAGTCAGACATTTCATCGATTGGTAGTTGTGATTAATTTTCCATTGATTAACTAATTGATTCACTGCAAATAATTGTTGCAGCTCTAATTTATATATTTGTATAAAATGTATTTTATAATATTTATTGACTTAAGGAACAGACTTAAAGCTATACTTGGCACATTTTTTGTGTGGAGTTTGTAATAACACAGCATTCAGTGTTGGCCCCTCTTCTCCGGCTCAAAGAGCAAGTATAAGAGAGAAAGCAGTGTGGTCGAGCGAGCTAGAGAGTGAATGAAGAGAGCAAGCGGTGCTGGCAAGAGCAAAGCCGTGAATCAAGTAAATAAAACATCATTTTCTGATTGTTTCAGGGTAGTTAGGTTCTGAAATACAAATATACACACCTGCATTTCCTCACATATTCACACAACTCTGCAGGAAGGTGCAGAATTGCCAGATTTTGTGTGAATGCAGAGCTTCATCTCTGATCTGCATGTGCATAACTCAGCCCAGACACACAGACCTACAGCTCTTTATACATCCATGACACAGAAACAGAGACCAGAGCACAAGAGAGAGACAAAGACAGTGATGTAACCTGGTTACTGCACTACAAGTCCTGACCTCACACCCTGTGTGCTGTTATTTAGTGGGGGTTACACACCTACTGCCCAAAGGTTGATGCCCAGAAGTGTCCCAAACACAGCAAAATAATAAGAAAATACAGACAGAGGGCAGAGTCTCCATAGAGAAATATACTGCCACACACTAGTGGGTTATAAGGGATGAGAGAGAGGGATTCTTTTTCCATGAGACATTGTTTTAGGAAAATCCTGGGGTAGGCACCAACCAGTCAAAATTAATTTTGTCTACTGGGGATAGCAACACTCCACTGACATTGCCCACTTGTTGTGATCACTGGTATTCTTAAACTTTTGCAGTCACAGCTTTTTCATTTTGTGGTTTCTGTATTTTTACTTTTAATTTTTGTATTTAGATTTCTTTTTTGATATAAAATGAATACTTTCGTGTGTGTGGTGTGCGAGGTGGCGTATTTTACACAGAAGTGTGTGTTTGTATGTTGTGTGCGTCACTAGAGGTTTGGCAGGCAACCGTGGGATCTGAATTGTGGAGTCATAACCCTTTTTAAAAAGCGCAATCCAAAAAACTTCCCTCGCCATCTTTCACTTTCTTCTCATGGACATCCCACTGGCTTCAGTCTTGCAGACTGACCAGTGTGCTGGCTTCAGCTCTGCATGACCCAGCTGTGTACACACACACAAACAGAGTTGTCCTGTCTTGCACAGTTATATTCACATAGAGACTGGTTCTTCAGGCATGCTAGCATTGCTTGCACACACACACTTCTACCACTGTCTGGTGTCATTAAATGTGTCCGCATGCAAAGTTGACCCACAACAAAACAAGCTCTGATGTCACAGGCCCAGGGTGTTGGCACAGTGATGGCAAAAATAGGAGGTCTGGCTAACAAGCGGCGGGGTCGTTAGCAGTAATTACCCAGAATGCCTGTGTTTGTGTCTGTGTGCCCATGGTGGGCTGCCACATTGCTAACGGACGATGGTTTTAAAAAGGCCCTAAAAAACCTTTCATTGTGTTTTTCCCAGCGCTGGGAAAGTCAGCTATCGGTGCAAATGAAAGCAAGAAGCAGTCTTGCTGTTGTGGGACCATGGGCAATCGGGCTAATGTTGCTTGTTTGCGAGGTCTTATAATCCTCAGCTAACTACCTCTTTAAGCTGAGTCTCAACACCACTCTAATCATATCCATACCACATCAACTAAAGCTTGAGTGTTGCAGTGTGTCATTTGCCGACAGTTTGAACGTCATCTTCCAGCCTATAGGATTTGTTTAAGCCAAAGCTGGCACCAGTTGGTTCACTCATCCATGCTGCCAGTCCACTCTACTGACTGAACTAGACTCTACTTCTCCCTCCAGGCCTTCAGGACCTGGGGCTGCTTCTGCAAAGATCAACTTTGACTACGGTTTTAGCAAACAGTTAGATTTGTGATAATTATATTTAGCTTATGTTATGTCAACAGTTGCTCAAAGTAGTTTAATTCTTAATCATGAAAATGTATTCTTGATCTTGGAAATAATAGTTTGACAAAACAGTCCCAGCCCAAGGTCCACTCGCTACGTTTTTCTGGAGCTTTGAACTGAATCACACACGTCTTCATCAGTAGATGGAGTTTGTTTTTTGTCGAACTACTATTTCCAACATGAAAAAGAGCTTTCATGCCTTTCTTATAAGGTCATACAGACAAGAAGGTTACATAATGCTATTGATCAAATGGCCACTGAGCTCTCATTTTAACAGATCCTGTGCTAATGCCATTTGCCGATTAAGTACCTGTGATATGGTTGAAAGCTCATGACAAAGCTAATCTTGTAAGCTAATGAGTGGACCTTGATTTGGGATTGTATTGTCAAAGTGTTAAACGGTTCGTGTTATGTTTCCTGAATAAATATCCAACTTTCAAACGAAACACATTTCTGCAACTACTTTGGGACATTCAGACATATTACCAGGAAACTCCAACAATCACACTTTTTAAAGTATACCCAAATGGTTACTGAGGTCCCTAAAAACTCACATTGCTTAGAAGCAACTTAAGTCACAAAGTACAAACCATGTTGTGCTTTTTCAGTCAATCGAAAGAAAATCATTCTACAACTTTTCTTTTTCTTTTTCTAATATTGTTTTTGCTCATTTTTGCCTTTTTTTTTAAAGTAACCAACAGGAAATAAAGAAGAGAGGAATAGGTATGACATGCAACAAAGTTCACTTGACAAACTCCAACTAGGGACATTGCAGGTATGCACCGTAACCAGTCGACAACCAGCGTGCTCCATTCTGCAACAATTTTGATCTGTAAACTGTATTAGTCATTTGTCAACCGAAATCAATTATGAAAACTTCCAGGTTTTATTAGCCTTTTTGTTAATTTGTCGATTTATCATCTGTGTGTCTTGGACTGTTGGGTGGACAAAATAAGACATTTAAAGACATCACCTTTATACGGAAGAGGAAAAAATAGTTAATTCTGACTTTTTTTCTCAGAATTCTGACTTTAAAGAATTCTGAGAAAAAAAGTCAGAAGTCACTTTTTTCCCCACAGTGGCCCTCTTCTGTACCTTTTAAGAATATACACATATACAGAAAATGTATAGACAAATACAGAAACAAATACTAAAACTAGAAATGAATCAACAGTGAAAGTTCGTTAGTTCAGTCCTACAACTGTTTGCTCAAAAAATAAGTTGTTGTGATGGTGGTGATGTAGTGACAACCTGATTTAATTTCCACAAGTCCACCTGTCAAAGGAAAACATTATATTTTAGCATTTTTGGCAAAATTGTTGACAGTACCTTTACACTAAGAAGCAGGACCCACCATAAATGATAACATGGCATACAGTAAATTTAGTGCACCTAGTAGAGAGTAGGGGATGATTGTGGACACTGCTGAAGACTTGCCCAACTCTGTAGACCAGTCTAACCTTTGTGAAACTTTCCCCTAGTACATATGATCAGAGGAAGTAACAGGAGAGCACTCAGGCCAACCTAATCCAGTCTGAGAAAGGGATTAAAACGAGGAAGAGTCTGAGAGCCTGAAGGAAGTTTACTGAAGGTTGGTGATGATTCTGTGACACAGAGTTAAGGAGTTAGGTTGGATGGGCAGAGGGTGTTGCTGTCGCACTCTGTCATTTTGATGGCTAACCAGCACTAGAGAGACACTGGCCTAGAGACCAGATTAGCATAACAAGCCTTTCACTGACGAGAGAATGGGGGCGGTAAAGTGACCAGGGATGGTGTTGATGGAGGGGGGGACTGATGGGGGTACTCTAGCCTATGCTCCAGATGGAGGTAGACCCACAGCAGCTGGGGACTGGCTCTCACATCTCAGCCCCTATGTCATCTGCTCTGTGTGTGTGTGTGTGTGTGTGTGTGTGTGTGTGTGTGTGTGTGTGTGTGTGTGTGTGTGTGTGTGTGTGTGCGCGCATGAAAACAAACAGTCAGCTGGTGTATGAGTCACACAAAACCTCTCTGTCCTTCAAACTCAACCCAAACGTCACACAGCATGTCACTCACCTAAAAGGAAATTACCATTCTGTCTGTATGATAGACAGTTTCTTCTTCTCCGTTGTGTGAGTGTGTTTGTGTATGTCTGTGTTCCTGCCTGCTAACAGCCTAATTGGGGATCATTATTAACTTGCTCTTTTCTAGATGAGTCTCATTGGGCCAGAGAGAGGATTGATTGTGGATCTCTCCTGCCCCCTTCATTCTCTGTCACCTAACATTGACCAGCATCTCCCCTACGGGATAGGGCAGTTACCGATGATGATGATGATGATAATGATAATGATGATGATGATGATTAAGACTGGCCTGATGGTCAATGGACGAGCATTGCAAACTAAACCCTTAAGGTTGTAGTAACCTAACAATACAAGGATCTACGCTGATGCTCTAAACTGATTTAAATCATCTTGGGTTTTTGTTCTTTTTTTTTTTTTTTTTTTTTTTTTCCCAAAACCCAAACTTTCTCCAGTCGCCTACTCGCTCTAGGTTCTCATGGAGTGTTTATGTGCAGGAGTCAGTTCTCATGGCTCTGTGCTCGTTAACTTGGAGCCGATAAAGAGTCTGTTTTTAACATAACAGAGCAGCATTAGCAAAGTTGGCAGATAAACTGTTGAAAGTGCTGATTTTTTTTTCTTTTTCCGTTTTTTTATGTGTGTGAGCACTTTTGGTTAACGCACACCCTTGTACCGTTTCACTTATTTACTCGATATCCGTTATTCTTTTTACAGGGCCTGTTTGGGTTTTTAATTTGTTTGAGAAAAAGATCTGCCCCTGGGTGTAATTATAATGGTGGACCACATGAGGCTGCGTTGTTGGCCTGTAAACATCCTACCCCCACTGGCGTACACTGCAAGCAGTCAACTCCCATGGACTCAAGGCTGTTACACCAATAAGTGTGAAGGCTCTTTCAGTCTGAATTATAGATGACTGCCACCGAGCCAAAACTTGAACCTTACATGTGAATATTGTTAAAGTCTTAAAAGAAAACAAAGTAGTGTATTGCCAGGGTCAGATTTTTTTTTCAAATCAATTCCATTTGAACTCAAAGGTGTGACACAAAATCTGACGTATCCCTATATCCCTCCTGGCATTCTTGCAGTAGTAGGAGCAGTTATGTTATCATCTGAGGAAATGAGGTGTTTGAAGCAGCTCTAATGGTATTATAGGTGTTATTTAGCTTGAAGTGTTTTTCCGTATAATCTTGGCGGGGGAGATATCAGGGTAGTGGCGTGTTGTCAAATGCGTCATTCATTACCAAACTCTGGGAACATCCCCTTTGTGAGTGTGTATGTGTGTCTGTGACTGCGTGTGTTGTTTGTGTAGCCTCATATTCACAAATGTAGTTTAATTTAAACCCACCACCAATAAAATGTGCCTACTGGTTTACATGTGGCTCGTAACTCTGAGACACGGCCTCAGAAGCGCCAACTGACGTCTTATTGGCGGCCCCACTCTGGTATCTGCACCTGTCCTTAGTACACACAGACACACACACACACATACATGTATACACAGGAACACACACAGCTACTGCATGCACATGTACACAGACATTCTCACTCACTTTGTACGCACAGACACCACTTCAAAAAGAGCTCATGTTTAAAAGGTTATAAGGCTGTCATGAATTGCTTTGGTTGATTCTTTTGTGTGTAATGAAAGAAGTGCTAATGAATTTAGTGTTCGCTACAAACCGGCCAAACCAAAGTTGTTCCTCTGATCTTCCTTTGCCTTCACACAACTGGTTTCACCCTCTTACGCTTATGGTTAATGCCTGACTGGCTGGATGTTTAGCATTTGTCCTAATAGTGTTTGATTGCCTGTCTATTAACTTGACTCATGTTGTGAGAGTGGATCAGATGAAGGAGCTGTGTACTTGTGTCTGTATCTGAATGGGAGCTAACTTTCACGGGCAACATACAACTGCACATTCACACGCTGTGCGATGCCTCTCCATGTGTCATGCAACATATTGTAGAAGCTACTTTCTTTCTCCTCTCCTCCTCACCCATGCACTATAGACATTAAAAGCCATAGAGTAGCTCATTAATAGTCCAGCCAACTTCAGCATCTGAGAATATTTGCATTGGTGGTTTTGGGGGTTTGGAGGTGGGGCACCACTACACAGTCAACCAAAACTTGTTCCTTG